>NW_010233531.1:27865-43858 GCF_000690775.1 Eurypyga helias
TAGGTGAGGGATTTGAACAGGCTATCAGTGGCTTGAATTCTAAACTCAGTGTATTAATATATGTTTTTTATTCATGGTAGGACAAATACAGCTTTTGATGTGCTTGTGACATCACTTCTGACTACTTAAGTGTAATGATATTTGGCCTTTATTACTGTACATACATTTTTTTGGAACTGTTTTCAGATGAGTGACCTAGTACTGTTAGCACAGTTTAGTCCTGCAACTTTGCAGTACATCCAACATAGGTTATCTTGAATAAAACCTGGATTTACTGTTGAGGATGGGACTGAAATTATGAAGTATCTTGATGAATTGGTCTGAAATAGTAGAATGCTACCAGAATAATCAACATGAAAGACCCTTTCTGTGCAATTATCAACCACTGCAGAAATACAAGGTGGAGAATGGCAGGCTCTGTCATAGTTCTTCAGCAGAGTTGAAGATTTTCACTGAACATGATTAATTACCTCCAGATTCTTGCAAAATAGAAAAGTCCAGCCTGGGTTGTGTAGTCGTGATCCTCAGCACATAAGGTACTTGAAAAGATACTTTCACTTAACCAGGTTACAGTCCTGAGCACTCAACCCACTAGGGAGCAGTTGAAGGAAGCCCTGGGAGAGCAGGAGGAATATTCAGAGGGTTAAAAAAACTTGTGTGAACTGGGTTTATATAGAAGAGAAGCCTGAGGGCAGACCAGATAAGAGCCTGTGAATATGTAAAGTGATGTTTCAGAAAGGAAGAGTCTCTATGTCCACTGGCAATTCGATTAGTAATGATGGATAATTGCAACAGGGGATATACAAGTTAGGTGTTGGGGAAAACCACTGACAGTAATCATAGCTGAGTTCCAGAATAATTGCCTGCAGGAATTGTCAAGTCTCCATCTTTCGAGGCTTTTAAGAACAGGTCAGATAAACATCTGTCAGGAATGCTTTTGTTCAGTTGATCCTGCCCTGGGGCAGGGCATGCAATACATAGCCTCCCACAGACCCTTCAGCCCTGTTCTCTGTGATTCAACATCCTGCCACAAGAGTCCAAGTGAGTGATGCAGCTCTCCTGTTTGTTTTACTTCCCTAAATTGACAGGAAAATCTTTCCATTCCTTTCTTTTTTCGCATAGGTGATTGGGGACTACTACGGAAAGCAGGGGCGTTTTGAAATTCGATCAAATGTGAAATATCCTTGGAATCATGGCAGGCTGCGACTAGATGAAAACCGAGTTTCCGAGCACACAAACAATACTCCGTGTAAATCATGTAAGTTTAGTGACTTAATGCTTCTGCTCAGGCTGTTAGAGTGAGGAATTCATGTGTTGATGCAACATAATGCATCATATTAAATTGCTTAGCACAGTTGTCCAGCTGAGACATCACGGCTATGTCTCTCTCTTGTCTGTTTGGGAAGTTAAGGTCCGGCAGCCCTGAGTGGTACCTGGTCTGAATCACTTCCCTGAACTTAAACAAGACAGTGTCATGATGCATAGCCCAGGGCCCTGAAGGCTTTAGGACTTCCAGGGGCTAAAAGATAAAGTCTCTTTTAGCCAGAGAGAATAATACAACTGAAAAACCCCAAACAGTGTAGTGATATTGATAATTAGGAGCTTTGAAGCTCAGTGCTGATGGGAGCAGTGTTCTCCCAGCGCAGAATGATTTTCAGTGCTATGAGAAGGCACTGTGAGGGGCCCAGTAGGCTGAGAAGAAGTAAAGTCAGTTGAGTGGGGCAACACCTGTGAATCCAGAAGTCTGGGACTTTGCTCCATGGAGAAAGTGTCCTTAATTTCCAGCGTACAGACTTTGCAGACCATGTTGTAGTGAGCAGGACACTGGAGGGAGATAAAGGTAGGAAGATACGGATGCCTCAGTGTCAACGGGTAGTCTTAGCTTTTCACAGAAAAAAAATTGCTAGTCCTGCAGCGAAAAAGGTATCTGCAGCCTGATAATTCTTCAATCCCTGAAAAGTACACACATGCTGCAGAGGCTGTTTCCAGGCTGTAACCTGTATGTTCAGCATGGTGTAGCCATGCACCTTCTTCCTCTCACACATCCTGATGTACAAAGTCCAGCTCAAAGGGTCAAGTATAAATGAAGAGGAGGGAACAGTTTAATTTCCTTTATAATTATCTGTTCCTTTCCACAAACCCAGGTGGGCATGGAAAAGGAAACAAGCTGCACTCACACGACAGCCATTATTCTTCAGCTGCCCTGCACTTTGCAGAGTGACAGTATCTACTTGGGCTCCTCTTCATCCACTGTGTCTCTACCTTGCCTCTGTTGGGATTTGGAGCAAGGTGAAGCTTATACGGCTTTAACTTGAAATACCATTGGTTCAGAAAAAAAACCCCAACATTGAGGAGCTGTTGGATAAGCATACAGTCATTTTAATAAACAGTTTCTTCATCTGACACTGCTCCTCGGGGCTTGTTTAACTCCAAGGAAAGCAAGGACAAAAAATAAACATGCAGAAACTGGATCTAAGGAAGAGGTTCTCATGAAGTCCTGGGCTCTGAAAGGCTTTAGTTATTATCTGGTGTTGGTCTCTGTTTTCCTAGTTGTGTGTATTTTCCAATAGGTGAATGCAAATAGTTCTCAATATGAACCCTGATAGTTTATTTTTCCCCTTTTCAAGCAGGTGGTCTGGGAGAATCAGCCGTCACAGGAATAGTTGTGGGTGCCTTGCTCGGAGCAGGATTGCTAATGGCTTTTTACTTTTTCAGGTTAGTCCAATTCAATAAAAGTTCTGTAAACTCTTGACTCATCCATCCCAACTTCTCAGCTTCTGGCAGTACGTCCTTGATGGGAGACAGAGAGGTGCCACAGTCTGTGATAACATTCCCACCAAACACAGTGAACACGTTTTGATTGTCCTTTTGTGTATGTCCAGCTCAGATTATTGACTCAGGGCCTCATCCTGTGATCTCTGAGTAACTTTTCTCATGCAAGTAATTACAGTGCATTCCAGTTACAGTTGCTTTCATGAAGCGCCCCGGCCTTGAAAGCCACACCTTTCTTTTGTACTCCTTGTCAGCACCAAAGTGCAGGCTGTGATCCTGCAGAGGATTGGTATCGCTTGTCTGGTACCTTGCTTGGTTTTTTAGCATTGAGTGGAATTGTACTGGAAGCTAGAAAGAGTTTTCTGATTTATTGCAAGAGAGCATTTGGATTTCAAAGCTGTGCATTTAACTTAAAAAGCTGAGGTCAGTGCAGGGTGATCAGTGTTTTATTCCTGTTTAAGTAAAATAATTCTTACACGGCTAGTCAGCAAACCTAAAGTCTTGAAAATTGAACTGACACTGGCAGAATAAATTAGTTATACCAGTTCAGCGTATTATATATACTATAATTTATCCTCTTATGGTATGGAAAAGAAAAGGCAGATAGGAGAATAGAAATTAAATAATTTTACCCAATAAAAATACCTGTTTATTAAAAAAGTAAACAAAATGAAGCAAGCTAAAACTGCTTCAGTTCACCAGCATACTTAACAGCGTTTTCAAAGATCCCAGAATCAAGATTATTCATCAAGTACTTACAACTGTAATCCCACAGGGTGATTTTATTCTTGCATGTGTTTGGTGCTTAAACAGTATGTTGTTTAGGTTTGAGACCACTCAACTGGTACTGATTAAAGACTGTCATTTAAAGATCAAAGAATAAGAAAATACAAATCTGTCTTTATAGTGTATGTCTTTAGAGGTTCTTCCATGTTTTATGCATTCTCTGTCTGAGGTCATCATTTTTAACTGTTTTTTAGCATTGCTGATATTGGGAGGAAATTGTTATGTGAGGACAAGAAATGGGGCAAAAGACATATGCTGAGCTGGTATAAAACTATGCAAAGCATCACTGTGGGAACAAGACTTAAACTCTTAGTCATCTGACACAAACGTTTGGGTTGGAAATCCATGTGAGCGAGGGTGAGTGTCTGTAAAAATAGATGCACACACCTGAGCTCAACACCCAGTCTTCGTATTTATGGTCAGAGGGGAGAAATGAGCACCTTTTTGGGTGCAGTTCATGTCATTCTCATGTAAAAGCTAAACTAGGTCAGAACAATGCCTCTTAGAACTCTGTCAAACAGACCTCCCCACTGGAGACGTCTAAAGACACATGGGTGAACTTCACGCTGGAGATCTGATTCCACCCACTCAAAGCAGTAGTAGGGAAAACTCTCCAATTCCACCGTTAGAATAAACGTGAAACATAACGTATCAGGACAAGTGGGTCACATGTTCAGAAAATGCAGGTCTAGGAATTGTGTCTCTGGATGTAAACTGCACCTGCAGCTTCCTTAAATTCCAGACTGTATACTTACCTTCTGATTACGTCTCATTTGGATCTGTGATAACCACAGAAGAGCGTGCAAACACAGTTTTGAGCATGCTGGGCAGTAGTTCTAATATGTAGCTTTGAAAGGATTTAAACGTAAAGAGCTACATTTCTAAAACGTGGACCTGCCCTTGTGCATGAACTACTTACTGTGTGTGCTCTGTGGAAGGATCTGACGTGAAAAAACCTAAATGATGTAAACAACATGGGTTTTTTTCGAGTTATTTTGGACCTTACTGATGTAGACACAGATGTTTAGGGAACCTTTTCAGAAGCTGTAGGTTCACACTTTCCACAGGCTCTGACTCCTGCTACGCATGCAAGTGGGGCACAACTTTCATTGGCATACAAGTTTTTTGTCACGCGTCAGCACAAGCAGTGCTGTATGCACATGGGCCGGACTAATGCCCTTCTGAAAAGCTGGTCCTGAAACTCAGTAGGACCATAAATGCATAAAATGTAAACGTGAACCTTACTGTGGTTTTTCAGGGAGCTGTGAGTACTGAAGGGGAAACTGAAAGGCAGTCGGAGGGCTTGTTTGACGTGTAAAGTAACATAACAAAGTTCTTCAAAAGGCCTGGAGGAAGACACACAGGAAAAACTGTGTCTGATGCATTAGCAATTGTATTTACTTCTTATCTATCCTCTACATCCCTCTTCTTAATTCATCATGCTACCTCCTCTGACATTACAAACATAGCAGCTTTCTCAAAGGAAGAAGGGAGGATTAGTTAGTTAATACAGAGTTTCAGTGAGAAACGCAACTGAATAAAGAGTCAGATCTGTTGTTTGAACTCTGCAGAAAGTGCCTTCCCCTCCCTCCTCCCATTTACTGAAAAGAAGTTTGGCTTTGATCAGTATCAAGCAGTGATGTGACACAGTTCACATGACACTTCACAAAAACTTCCTAATCACTTAGATCAGAAATTTTCAAAGAAGCCAACGTCTGTGTCTTGGTGCTTTGAGACTGCCGTGTAGAAATTAACAGGCATTCTTGAGCCTGGGTAAAATGTTTCGAGGCAAACTACTTTAATCTTTGACCAGGGTTTCACATTCTGCCACATTTCATTTTTCAACTGGCACCCAGCTGTCCCCTACAGGCATTCTTTATAAGGGAAGTCCTGTTATCCTATAGCTGGAGAAGTATTTCTCACTCTCTTCCTCTCCTTTCATGCAGGAAGAAATACAGAATAACTATTGAGAGACGAACTCGACAGGAGGACTGTAACATGGGGAAACATCGGCAGTTACGTGAAGACTCCATTAGATCTCATTTTTCTGCTGCATAAAGAAGAAAAAGAATTCCATTCTTCCTGGGGAAAAAAAGAATTAGGGAAAAGGACACAACCAAAGACATCAGTGTAAAATGAAGAGGCTCTTGAAGAACTCACTCTTTTAAGTAGTAATTTTGTCTTAATTTCTTTCAGAAACTCAGGAATGATTTACTAATCACATTGTGCCGCATGGCCTTTCATCTCATGAAAAAAGAAAATTACACAGTTTGATGTTATAGGATGTACTTAATATGTAAAGACAGTATTTCTTACGGCATATATTAAGGGCAGCAGATCTGGGTTTAGTTGATGGGGAATACCTCATTCTGTTCCCTTTTTTTTAGCTCCTACCACCTTCTTACTTAATTGCATCACACCCATGGGTATGAAATGTGGTTTCGCAGGTGCAGATGCTGGTTTGCTGTCAAAAAGAAAAAAGGGAATCATTTGGGGTATGATCCTGCATCACTGAATCATTGCGATTGATTACGGGGATACAAGATTTGGCAGATGGAGTGTAGTCCTGGGAGGGAACTGGCACTTGAGTGTACGTAACTCCACCGGGGTGTAATTGACGCCACTGGGAAGGTCAGGCATGTGGAAACAACACAAATTATTCTTTCCTTGTTTGTGTAGTATCTCAGTCAAAAGCACTGATTCTTCCTCTTTGGTGCTGGGAGTTGGAAAAAAACTCCAGTGAAGGATGCGGAGTTTCACTGGTGTGAAATAGTGAGGGAGAAGACA
The DNA here is from genome assembly GCF_000690775.1 of Eurypyga helias. Taxonomy (NCBI): domain Eukaryota; kingdom Metazoa; phylum Chordata; class Aves; order Eurypygiformes; family Eurypygidae; genus Eurypyga; species Eurypyga helias. Next base: position 34,211 of record NW_010233531.1, read on the forward strand.
ATCAGGCCTCTTCAGTCTTCCATGTGTTTTACCATGTTCTTTTCTCTCTGCTGCCATCACCTTTCAGAGAGGCAGATACAGTCCATGTACAGCCTGCTCGTGTTCCCAGTGAGGTCAAGGGCAAAACCCCGGTAACTTCAGTGAGCAGGGCACTGCATCCAAAACTGTAAATATGAAAGTGTTTGTATAGCTGAGGCAATTCAAAAGGGGATCTTTTTTTTTTGTGTAAAAATGACATTCCATGCTATCATTTTATTTTTAGTATATTTTTTATCTTGTATTTTTCTATTAAAATATCTATTTTTGCTTTGGTAGGATTAAAAATTAAGGGAGAGAATGTTTTGCAGACGTATTTTTTATGATAGGAATCACACGCAGGAAAAGTCAGCAGCTGTAAATACACTTTAGAATTAGGGGAGGAGAGGTGACTTCATGGATAGTAATGAACTTTTTGCCCCACTTTCTTCTCCAGGCATGTGCAACATGCAAATACCTATTTAAACAATATAAATGCAGTTATCAAATTGTCTATGTGATGATGGCCCTGATCCTGAAAATAATGTATTTTTCACATGTTAAATAGTTCTACACTAGTCAGTGAGATTAACTGTTCAGTCATGTACAATGAAAGCACACAAGGAACTACCTTCAGGAACTGGGGTGGTAAAGCACTACTCTAGGGATGACTTTAGTCCTGCTGCCATCAGTACCCCTGGGACTTTTGCCATTGACTTTATCAGGAGGAAAACTGAATCTGTGATGAATTAGCTACTGACAGGTTATTTTACACTAGACAAAGGAGAGCTCTGCACTTTCTAGTCAACAAATGGAAGTAAACAGTATATTATAAATGTGGTGAAGAAGATCCATTAAAACATTGTCTGAGAAAACCCAGCAATGACTGATTCTGGTGTGTGAAATCTTTTGGTTTAGCCTGTAATGATCTCGTAAGCAAAACTTCAGGTCTCAGCAGCCACAGTCAGACTTTTCATGAAAGTGAATCTCAAATCTGGCGCTCAAGCCTGTGTTCTACAAAAACCTTAGCCTCTGAGAAGCCAGAGTGCCAGTTCAGAGAAACCATTTTGGGGTAGCTGGAAACAAAGAATGAAAGCTGGCTCTGTCTTCTTTCTGCTACCTTTTATCTGTTGACGGGGAAATACCCCATGAAGTATTTCCTTTGACTGGTTTTGCTATTTCTTATACTTCACCGTCTCTTAGCATAAGCAGTTCATCACATGCCCTTAGGAAATGTTGTCCCATGTCCCAGGCAGCCAGAGGGCAGGGCTTCCCGACTGTCAGGGCAGCTCCAGAACTGATGTTGACGGTAGACTGGTAGATTTGGTGTCTTTAGGACTCACTGTACCAGCTGTTGTTCACACGGTAGGTTGACATTTCCCAGTCTGGGCCTGTACGAGTTCTGCAAAGATACCATAGACAAAATACCAGGGTGGTCAATGGGCAGTTTTCTGACCTAGCCACCTTATCTCATGGCGCCAGAGAAGAACATAGGCTGGAGCAACATTCAAATTGCTGTGGGGTTGGGGGAGAAAAAAGGATTTTTGTGGAGATTTTTTCAAGCAGTTGAGATTGTGTAGCCCCTGGGCATGTTTAAGATTATTTTTTTTAATAATTTCAAAAGGAGGTTTGACTTACTTTTTGTGTTGCAAATATGCCTATCAGTATTTTTACTTTCTTTCACGCATTTGAGTACTTTGCAACAGAAGAAAGGGAGGGGATATTTTTAATTATGTAGAGAAAAGAGAGTATGATTTGAAGCATAAACCTTTTTCAAAATTATGCTTGCTGTGACTTGCCGTGCAGTCTGAACTGGCACCCAAACAGTCCCCAGGTAGGGAGGAAGGCAGTAGTGCAGATCTGCGTTCTTCCTTTGCCATGCACAGGATGGTCAATCCAGGAGATCTGGCTGGGACACAAACTGTTGGGACAACTTTTTTATTGTGTCATTTTACTGTAACTAAACATTTTAAAATTAGAATGAAAGGTCACTTTTCTATTAAAAAGATAACAGTTCTGATGCCCAGCTTTATGAAAACACCTCACAGTATTTTTATGAGATGTCTGTTGGTGGGATGCTGATGGAGGCCTGGCCACCACGTAATATCCCAGCACCTCCCAAGAAAGGGGAACTTTTATTGCATGTTAAAATGTTCTAGATCATTCTAAAACATTCAGTATTTCTAAACTGGTGCACACCTTTCAGTGCATTTTTCCCATGGGAGCATGGAGATCATTTAAGACATTCCACATAAGTAGATTCCTGTGTAGCATGAATAAACTCGCTGCTCTTAGCTGCCTTTCACAGGGCTCTTACTAATAGTTCCCAGGTCTTCCATGGGCCATAGATCAAAAACTGCCTTGGGTTTAGATTATTCAGCAGAGAGATTCGTTACCAGCTAATGCCCTTTTCCTTTCTGGTTCATCTGCCATAGCTCAATGCCACAATGTTTAGGCTTCAAACTCTGTAAGGGAATGTCTAATCAAAATAATAATAATTGATTCTCAAAAGAGTTATCAGAACCTACCTTTTTGGGTTCAGCAAATTGCCCATGATACAAACACACGTCTGTGTTACAGACCAGCACAAGGAGCGCCTTGACTCAGCTCAGCACTTTAGAACACACTTAAAATATACTCAACTTCAGCTTCTAAGTGCTTTGCTCACTTGGGATTAAAGGTTATGATCCCGGTCATGGCTGAACCAAAGGGAATCTTGCTGTGTGCTTGGAGAAAGGTTGGCACCACAGTCGTCGTGTTTATTGCTGTCTTGCAGTTGTGCCTGCTAAATTGAAATTGAACTAGTGGCTTCATATTTTTTTGTTTGTCAAAGTTTGACAAATTCTGCTAATTTAGCATTTCTTTAAATTGCCAGATATTGGTCAGCTTAGTAGCTGATTCAACTCGGAATCCTCTTCTTGAGGATTCTATGTATAAATTACCTGACTTCACCCTCTTACCTTCAACATGTAGGCTTCCACTGCAAGTTGACAAAGGTGGAGACAAACTTTGAATAATACCTGTGATTTATTATGCTGAGAATCACAACTTTAGAGTCAGTGGTCTAGATGCTTCGTCCTGGACCACTGGTAGTTCCGGAAGTTCTACTTATGGACAGTTTATGTGTCCTGTGTTGTCTGTGACTACCACCATCAGCACTGAATTACCAGTTCCTTCTGTGGTGTGTTTCACTGAAGACCAAGCCCGTCTAAGTCCTGAGAACGTTCAGTCATTGCTAAAATTTTTGATTGAGTGTGCTGTGTGCCTTGCGAGATTGAGGCCAGAATTCAGTTTGTTGAAGAGTTATATTCATTCACTTCTGAAAATAAATGTTATTGACCTGTTTTAAGTGTGGTTTTAGGAAATGCTTTCTTGCATTATTGAAAGTATTTTGTTGTTTTTCAATGGAGAATTATTAAGGTGTAGTTAATGCTTTGAAAACATTTGTGCTGGACAAATTTGGAGTGTGCTCCCTGACAGCATGTTTAACTGGGAGGTTGATCTCTGATTCATTTTTTGGCTTAGGGATGTGATCACACTCTCATTAAGCTGATGAAGAAAACCTCTCATTGATTCATTGGAAGTAAACTCAGGCCCTCAGTGAAGTGTCTTCAGGCTTTAAACTCAGCATCTTGAAGCAGTTCAGAGTGAATTTCTCAGCTTTGCAGTAGAACAGGCTGCATCAGCCTTAGCTGACCTTGGCTCCAGTGTGATTTTCACCTCATGAATGCCATAATGCTCCTGGAAAGCCAAGAATAGACATCAAAGACAGGAAGCTAATAGTCCTGGTCATAAATTTCTTTGGCAATTCAGTCCACCTTTTCCGGAGCTCAAGACAGTTCCACATCATTCACTACCCTCCTCTGTGCTTCAGAGTAGCCATGTAGCTGTTGTGTTTCTTTAAATAAAGCAGTTGAGGTTATTTTCCCTCGTTTTCCCCAAGGGTAGAGTGAACACTCTTGAATTCCCTATTTTTTTTCATACTCTTGTCTCTAGCTTCAGAAGTGGTTGAGAAGAGACTGCCATTTTCTGTCATAGAGTCAGAAGTGACTTCACTAAGAGGTCGCTTAATTTCAGCTGTTGTGCACCGCTGCCCTGCTGCTCAGCTGCCAGCACACCCAGTGCTGGCCCATGGCCCCACCAGCCATTATCAGGGGTCTGGACCCAGAATTGTCTGATGTTGCCTGTCTTTTAACCACGAAAAGCTGAAAAAATCTGATTGACCAAAAACCTTAGGAAGTTTAATCTGAATTTTACAGCTGGCGTCCTTTCTTTTTAAAAACAACCAAGGCTGGTGCCCTAAATTGTGGTAATAGGAACAGTCCCATTAAAGCTTATAGGATTACTGGGTGCCACGGGGCTCCCAGAAAATGCCATGGTCCAAGCATGGTGAGAAGATGTCAGGCGATGTCAGCCAGTCTTTGGGTTTTATTACCCTAAATGCTGTTGCTATAAAACGATGCCAAATTAGTGACCACTCTCCCCAAAGCAGAACATAGGGGAAGAGAAATACAAGTGTCTGAAGGTATTACCTTTTCTGTTAGTCAGGAAGGTACCCTAGTAGTTTGTCTCACAGCAGTGAGCAGTGAAGGGACACATTTCAGCAAAGTGCGTGTTTTATAGGTGGCAGTTTTAGCCCTTATTAGAAACAAAGAAATATAAATGTTCCTTTTTGGATTATGTTTTTAAGGACATGCTGGAAGAAGTTTCGTCTTTAGATGTGTTTTGTTTCCTCGCTCTCTTTCCCCCACTTTCTTGCTGTTGAAAGCACAAAAAGATTTGTGTGTGAAACCTTTTAAGTGGAAGAATAGAAGCGTTTGCACTGTGCTTGTCCCTACTTAGAGGCAGAAATGAATTCAGACGTCTGGAGGCCTGTATTTTTTCCATTCTCAGCTACCTTTTCACATCCAAGCTCTGAGACTGATAGAAAAGGATTGTTGAAATTCAAACAAATAGCTGTTTGTGAGAGACCGCAGACCTGGCTGTCTGCAGGGGTCAGCAAGCTGTGCGGCAGACTTTGATAGCCTCTCTTCTGCAGTGACAGGAAGCCTGAGCACTGCCCCAGTGAAGCCTCAAGTCTGGCATAAACGCAGCTCTCCCTTCATCTCACCCATGGAGGAAGGAAAGATAGAGGTTAATGTTGGTGTTTTGTGAGGTTACTGCTGGTTTTGATCGAGAAGATAAAGCTGCCACAGCTTTGAGGCTTTCTTGGGCTAGTGTTTAATTATGTCCAGTGTATCATTACATAGACTGTTTTATTATGCTATTGCCTTTTCCAGAATTTACATTTCAGAATGCCTCCTAGCTGAGATACACTGAATTTACGGCATACAAAACTAGCTTTTGAAAGGAGAGGCTTAGGGTTCGTTCAAAATCTCTCACTAACCACTGAGTTAATATTCTGCGTCAAAGGCAAAATACTCTAAATATTAGAACACTGTTAAAGTTTGTATGTTAAGCTATAGTTCTTCAGAACTCTTACGTGGATTCCTTAGGTGTTACATCTTCGGAAGGTTAAAATCCACCCTGTGTGAACTGTTGCTTGGTGTTTTTGTCATGTGGATGTTTCTAGAGGACACTTGAGCTAGCAAAGAAAATGTACCAAAAAGGATATTTAAAAAATTAATCGTTTTAATGGTTTCTTTTGTAACTTCAGCTGGTATGCACAGAGGACACACAATTCTCCCCCCCTAAACCACGAATACAGGTTTTGCCCATGTTATACTAAAAAGTCAGCAGAGATAATGAGCACAGCTATGCTGGTTCATACTTGGTGATGATCTGGACTTCTCTGTGAACTGATGTGCAGTGCGACAGAGGAACAAGACACCACTGAAAAGCCGATACCACAGTTACCAATCAGTGGCCATTTATCTTGCTGCCACGTCAGATGGTAAATGTTTCCTCCCGAACGTACTATCTCCCTGATACAGCTTTGTGGCAGATGTCATGATGGCTTCTGCAGTGAAGAATGCAAGGGCTGAAAAGGTGTGTTGAGAATATAGGTAAAATAACTGTGCTGTTGAGTTAGGGCGCGAGAAGAGGGGAAATGCTCAGGGATTGTTACACTCCCATGACGATACTATTGACTGTATGGAGGATGGGATCAAGCTCTTTCTGCACAGTGCACTGTCTTTATTGTTCAATATCTACTTTCTTAGAGACTCAGCAGAAACCTTATTCACCTTTTAAATCCCACATAGCCACCTCACCTAAAATTTAAACAGGATTTAAGTGGTGCATAGGACATGCTCAGGGTGCACCATGCCCTTAGGTTGGGTATTTACCTAGTAGCAATCTCGTCTTGACTGTGCAGGTCTAAAAGTGCTGAGAAGACTTGGGTAGAGTGTCAGGAGGAAGGCAATGGGTCGAATTTGCTGTGTTTCTTGTGCATAGGGTGTGATTATCACAAAACTAAGAGGACTCAGGATAGACACTGTGGACATAAACTTTGTCCCCTTTTTTCAGTGACTGTTCATTATTATAAAAGTACTGGAAGACAGAGAAACCTATTACCAGTCCAGTAGGAAACAAGTGGCAAGCTGCACAGTATATTGTACTGATGTAAGTAGAACTATCTGCATATAATGTGATTTTATTTATTGTTGGTTTTGTGTAGAGGAGAGTGCATATTCATGAATGTGGATATAACCTTTGTTTATTTGTGTAATGTATTTTATTTCTTCTACAACTTGGTCATTTAAAATACCTACAGTCACTGGTGTCCTTCCACTTTTTATTCTGTGCATTTTCTTTCACACATTTTAAAAATGCAAGAATATCACATAACCTAAATTGTAACAAAATGTTCCCATTAAAGACATAGGAGTATGTTATCACCTGTTTCTGTGGTGTCTTTTGTCATCTGTTTACTACTTTCTTGGTCTGTTTCATGTAAAGGGTACTCTCAGATGGTACACAGTTAATAACAGGAAGGTTATTCTCGGTCTAACATGCCACATAAACCCTCATTTTAATGATGATTAGCAACTGATTAAATCAGGAATCAATCTAACTGTTCTTTGGGAAAAAAAAAGGTCCTCCTGGTATTTTAAGGTCTGGGAAAGGCTTTAGTCAGCATAAACAACTTTGGATATTTTTCTATTTATTCTCACTCCTCCAGAAATGCAATTTTATAGAAACTAAATTATTCAAATGCATTGGAACCTTAACTAGTAAGCATTCATTTTAATAACTTGCAGAGGCAAAAATTACACATTTTACTAAGCAACAAGTTCATTTCTTTGCAGCAATCTTATCAAATTGAGGGAATTTAATTATGTTTCTTTCCTATGCTTTTAGATTATCCTGTTTTGTCTAGCCTTCTGTTTTCGGTATGCATGTATCTGTTGTAGCAACGTTGCCAAGTTTAAGATTGTGGTTGAGAGTATGCCAGTCCTTTATAATCTAAAATAACTTGGAAATGAGTGTGAGGAAGAAATATCTGATCACACTTGTATTAAAACTACAAGTACCCAGGATTCAGTGGAGAGTTGATAGAGAGATGGAAACATGCTCTGGGTTAACTGTGGACCTAAAATCTTCCTGCAACCCAGAAATGAAATAAGCAAAGAGTAAAAACCAACAGGCTTGGAGAGGCTTTTTCAGTTCAGGGAGGGTTGAACTACTTTCCTAGCTACAATGCCTTTCACTGATAGATCTCTAAATTTGTCACTGAATTTAATTAACTCAATATTGCCAACAGGAAAATTAATATTAACATTTTGTATAGCTAATGAAAGGTGCAAATAGATTAATTTTCCAAAATTGTAGAAGATACTCTCGATATATGTTAGAATTGAGATGACTTTAAATCTGCTTCTTCAGAGATAGACTTTTAATTGTAGGAATGCTGTGTGGATAGAAATAGTACTACTTTTCCCACTATTCCTTGGTGGTTGTGTCTTCATTCCATTGCAAATAGGAATTCTCTGGAAGTACCTAGCCATTTTCCAGTGTTTCTGTATAAAGCATTGTAGAAAAAAATATATAAGTAATGATGTTTTGTGTTCCTGATAACTGCAGGTAATCATTGAAGATGTTTTGTGATCTTCCCAAAAGTGCACATTTCATGTGACTCATCTCCAATGTCTTCTAATAATTTAAGATTCTAATCAGGATAACCTAAAGATTAGATTACTGATGTTTACTAATATTCTAAGTTTGTTAGAACTGAGGTCACTGATGATTCATGCTTTAGTGCGGCTGTATTGTAAGGATATATTGTCAGGGAAGACAGCAGGAGAAACAACTGACATCTTGCCTTCATAGACAGCAGTGGAAAAAATTCTTACCAGCTTCAAGAAGATAAAGTTTTTACTCCAGCTTGGTAATAAGGCATGAGAGATTATTGACTGAACTTACGTTCAGTATATGAATCTCAGGCTGTGAGTGCATGTCCAACATTAGCTTCACAGGCTTTCTTCCACTGTCTAACTAGATAATTATTTTTTTCTTTATTTAGTAGCTTATCCTTGATAATGAATGCTTGAGATATGTGTGATAAATGGTGTACGTGTATACATTCATCAATATTTATGAAACAGTTCACCCAAGTGTGTTTGGCATCTTTTCGTCAGCGAGTATCAGCCAGTCCGACAGGTAAAAATTTCATTTGGTGAAATCACTTATGGCAATTGATCTTCAGTGGTAGCAACGTTTGGATATCATTTTAGATATCCTGTAACCTAGCTGGACACATTTTTGTGGCTTTCTTAGGAAACTATTTCTTGAGGAACATTCATCACATTTCTGAAAAATTATGGTGGCATTTGAGCCAAATCTTGGTCTTGAACATCAGCCAATGTTTTCTTGACTTGAAAGAGCACTGCCAATAAAAAGTAATTGTACAACTGACAGAACCTCTTTTGTTGCCTCCTAGGAATAACCATGATTTACAAACTGATGCCAAAAAGGGTCTCCCTGTGTGCATATGCTACTTTTGGTAAATTTTCCTGAGTCATCTTAGGGTTGGTTTGATGGTCTTTAGTCCTTTGCCTCAGAAAAAAAAAAAAATTAAAAAATCCCTTTCTGCAAGTAATTATTCTGTCTAGTTATTTGTTCTGGTGGTATAGTGGTTTATATCAGTGTCAATTACTTCTTGACACTGCCATTCAATTTACACAATATTTATTTGATGCTTTCAAATTTTAGATACATGTATATATAGTTTAGAAACTAGCTGATGCCAAAAATTGTAACCATAGATTTATGTTTTTGTGCAGGACATAAGGGGACATAGGAAGCTCATGTCCATGGAAGCCCTTTCCTTCTCCCACCTGTAGTTCTACACTACCAAAACAATTTTCCCAGGCTACTCTATTCCTAGTACTCACGATGTGAACAACCACCAAAGACTGCTACCGTGCTGTCATATGAACCAGAAAGATTCACAACTGGTTGTTTCTCCGTCTGTCTCCCTTTTGGGGTCTAGCAGGCTAACGGAACGCTTAAACCCTACAGAACATAGAGGAGGAGCGATTCTTGTGCCTCTTCCTCTTACCTCTTGCCTAGTGTTAGAGTAGTTGTGGTGTGACTGAGAGAAAATGAGTGCCCTGGATTTGGATTGGGAGTAGAACTGCCTCCTACGGGAATATCTAAATGCAAATGCTATTTGTGAACCAGTGTCCTGCT
>NW_010233531.1:44019-60939 GCF_000690775.1 Eurypyga helias
AGTGAGGAGACTATACACTATAGCACAGGGGCCATTCTGACAGCAACGTGGATTTGAGGATTTAAATTGTCCTTCAAACCAAACAGAAGAAAGATATGGTCTAGGGCTTGTTAAAACTCTGGTAACTAGTACTTATTAAAAGGACAGTAGTAAGAACTGTTCCTCTAAGTGTGAATTACATGTCCTGGACAAATTAGATGCCAGAATCAAGGGCTGGACTAATGTCTCTGACGTGGGGAGAAGGAAAAAGCTGCTCTCATGATGAAGAATTTCAGCTGGTGAGAAAGCCCTGATAGCACTGTCCGTCATTGAACGTGCCCACATGTATAATACGCCTCTGCTGAAAAGGGTTGCCAGTAATGACTGTATTCAACTACTTCTTGAGCCTTCTCCAGCCTTAGAGTGTGGAGTATGCTGAGACTCCTCTGCTTTACTTGTCTCCATGTGCAGGATGTAGGAGCTGAAGGAAGAATTCACAGCCACTGACTGAATCCTTTCATGCAAGATTTCTTCCAAACAAGGGAAGGGATCCTACTTGCTCCTATTTGATTTCTGCAGTGTAACAGGGGATATCAACTGGAATAACATCTTAAGAAATACCTTTCTTAATTAAAAATACTGAAGTACCTTTCATCCTCAGGTATCAAAGGAACAGGTCCAAATAAAAGGTAGTGATAAACACCCCCCCCAATTATGTCAGGTAGAACAAAAGGCATGACAACAGCTTGATGAGTACAGGACAGTAAGCTGGAGGAATTAGACTATTGGATGATGGTTAGAAAATGGCATATTATAGATGGAGGACATATGGGGTTTGGTCTCTGTTCTCAGAAGATATTTACCAGAGCAGAGGACTGGCCAGTATCCAAACTCCTACCTTCTTGGGATAGAGAGAAATGGGGCTTTCTACTGGGTCCTGGCCTGGGCAGTTTTAGGAAGGAAATAATGGAGCCTGTCAGGAAGGCAGCAAAAGATATAAAGACTGTGGACTAGTCTCTGCCTTTTGCATGCCTTCTTGAACAGAAATAAACCTCAGAACCACCTGGGATTCACCCAGCTCCAGTTATAAATAGGAATAACGGGGTAAAGACATCAAACAAAGGAAAATGTAGGCTATGTATCAGGAAAAATTGCATAAGAGTGGGATCTCTTAGCCCTCAGGCACCCCTCCCAAAGGGGGTGGGGGTGGAATTTCTGTTGCTCAAAGCATTAAAACCCCAAGCCCTTGGGAGTGTGCTGCAGGAACAATCCCGTACTGACTAGAGGGAGGATGAGGTGATTTAACTGGTGGTCATTTCCACCTCCAAATCCCTTTTATGTACATGCCAGGATGCCTTTAGTGACAAGCCGCAGTTCAACGCCAGAGCTGAAAGCAGCCTGGACACAGCTCGAGGGAGTGATTCAGAAGCAGACAGGAAAGGAGGTATAGAAAGAGGGGCGGGGGGGTTAATTTAACTGACACAAGCCAAAGTCCATAAAAAAATTTTCCAGTTCAGTTTGGGATGGAACTGAGGCTGAAACAAAGAAAGAGTGGTTAAGTGATCCCATAATTCCTTGAATATTTATAGACGCATGTCACATGTCAGTGGCAATTATGTTAAAGCCCCATTAACACTGTTTTCCTTAGTCTGGGCCTGACAAATTAATACGGATATTAAGGACTTCTGCCTCCAACAGAGATACCACTGCTCTGTAAGCCCTCACCTGCGTCTGACCAGGAGAAATTCTTCCCCTGCCTGAGCTGCAGCTGAACAAAAAGTTTCCATCGGCACCAGCACCAAACACTTAATTTCCTCCTCCCTACAGCTCCCTCTTCTCTGCCAAGGAAATAAAAATGAAGGAGAAATAACCTTTCCTAATCATGAACGTCTGCATAAGAGATCATGTTTTATTTCACCCCTTTACATTGTCAGACCTTTCTATACTCTCTCATCTCTTGTTTACACTTTGTAATTTTTTCCCTTTATTTCCTCCATTGTTCTCTCTAGTCCTTCTACTCCCCTCTGCCTGCCAGTTTTCCTATGTGCTTGCTTCCTTTTTCTTTCAAAATAGGACTAATTTAAAAGTTGTTGTCTTCTTTTGAAGGGTTCACCTGCATTGTGCACACTTGGAGAGTAGGCCTCAGCCAAGCAGGCGGACTGAGGCCACGAGTCTCTGGAGCAGGGGCCTTTCCTTTGGGCCCATCAGGCTGTGCTGAGGAGTGCTGCATTCTGCTCCTTTGTCACTAACCTGCTCTTACTGACATTTTACCCCCTTACTGCTGCAGGGTCTGCTACTGAGGGAGAAAGTACCCTTCTCTGGCGCTACAGGGCTCTGATTTTATTTCTGGTTCACAGCAAAAATGTAAATAACCACAAACAACTGCATTCCTTCAGAGGATATTGCTTATGTCACCTGTCCATCAGCAAATACCACACAGTGTCATGATTATCTCTTTTCATAAAAGATAACACAACTTTCCTTAAGACATTTTGAAAATTATTTTTCTTTGGTAGAAATAACTGGCTTCACTCTGATTTCTCAGAGCCTAGTCTCCCAGATGGGAGGAATGATCAAAATCCAATTGCAGTATTGCAGCCTTCAATCCCACACAGACCACCTGTTGAAAATAAAGTTTATTGTCTGTCAAACAAACATTATTAGGAGGCTGTGCTCTGCTAGAACATAATGTACCTAACTTGGCAGACTAATGTTAACAGGATAGTACCATTGTAGAAGGAAGAGGCAAAGACACACCCTTACGTATCCCATGATGCCAGCACAGTTCTTCCTATTCCTACAGGCCTGTAAAATTTGGAGCTGTGTTATCTGTAGACCTGTGTTTAGGCAACGAAGAGAGGTACATACAGATCTTTCAACACTGATTGCAACTGCATCATACATAAGGCTTCACAATGGTAAGAAAATCCCACGCCAACCGTAACCGCTGAACTCTGTATGGCATTGAGAATGAGCAGTGCTGCCTCTCAAAGAATGTTTTAATGTTTTGGCTGAATGCCAGCTCAATTTTCCTCATAGAGTAAGTTCTTCAACTGAAACACTACGTAAGTCGATATGTCCCATGACAGAGCAGGCATCTGCTGCAGCCCTTGCAGTTCTATTGTTGATTTGGCTAAATATTGAACCTGACTGTGGGACAAACCCCATAACTTGCATCAAAACAGAATAGGCTGGTTGGGTTAAAATGCTTCCAGCTGCAGCAGTTAAGGCTTTGAAAAAGGACTGGTCATTTAAAATCTCTCATAGGGTGCCTAATTTGAGATGCTTCAATGTAATTTGACTTTTCCAGTTGCAAAGCCTTACTCTGAGAAAACCAGATCTACTTTAGATTGGCCTGAGCAGGCCCACGTATAAACAATGGTTCCAAAATCACTAATCGTTTGGAAAACAGAAGTGTTAAAAAAAAATGTCGGTCCCCAAATCCTCTTCAACTCCCAAATCCTTAGTTACTGTACTAAAAACTTGATTATTATGTTCTATTTTGGTAACTGGTTTCTTCTCACTAGTAGATATTAGTAGTATCAAATTTACATATGAGGAAATAATGAAGAACCCAAGAAATCTGTATAGGAAAGTTTGACTTCATGGGGAAAACAAACAAACAAACAAACAACCACACAAAACCAAACCCAGAGAAATTAATTTTAACGAAGTTAAAATTGACTGTTGAGAATTGACACAAGTATCTCCTGGAATGCCAGAAGCCCTGCCAGCCCTGTGAGTGTAATAAACCTGAAGTCATTGTTTGACTAACACCTGTATTCAAAATGTGATCTGAAACATGGTTTTCAATTAAAAGCGTAAACTCTCAGGTCTGCGGCTCTGGTCAATTTAAATGTTGGCACACATATTACATTTACACTCCTCGAGTGCTCCATGTTTCATTCATTGCTTAGGCTGCCTTGTGGTTGCTCTCCTAACTGGATTAATTCATGACTCCCAAGAAGGTTAGTGGGAGGCAGGAAGCTGGATAGTTTTGTAAATGTATCTGTCCTCTGCTAATGGAGCAAATTATTCCTTACTGTGGTCATAGTTTAAAAATCAAGGAGGCAATGTTATATTAGCTTTCTACTGCAGTAACTGCAACAATAAATCCAGCCAAACTGTATCAGTGCATTCTGGTGCACAACATACTGTCTTCTGTTAGATCATGCCATATATTTTGGAAAAAGTGTGCATTAACTGTATAGTGGAAGCAGAGCTGGGTTCTTTATCGATGTGTTATTTTCAAAGAGTCAGGGCTAAATGCTTTGTATGCCATAAAATCATGCCTCCTCTGTAGATATACACATTTCTCTCCAATCTGTGGAGAGAAAAATAATAGTTGAGAAGAAACAGTTTTTGATGGAAATGAGGGCTCTTTTTTCTTCCCTGACCACCCTTCTTGCACAACTCTCTTTAGGATTTGTAAAAAAGGAGAACACAGATCTTAGAATAAAGGACAAGCTTTCATAATTGTTCAAGACATGATCTACAAAAATAAATTTGGTAGAATTATTTCCGCCACTGACTTTAGCCCCTAAGACACATGTGTGCATGATTTCTTACAAACATCTGTATGTAATGCTGTCAAATCAAAATACATCTGAGGGCGAAAGACTTCTCAATGCCTATTATGAGTTATGAAACTTCTTGATGTATTTTCTGTTTGTTGACATTCTTACTCCTGATCTAATGATCAGATGTGAAAAACTTTATACCTGAGTTTGAAAAATATTTCTCAGCACCGTGAAAAATAAAATGCTGTTGAGCCCTGCACATAATACTCTTTCCTTCACAACCTTTGAAAGACTGTTACATCTTCTTGAACTCAGAAAAAATTATCTTCTGTTGATTTAAAAAAAAAAAAATCAATATTTTCTGCAAGGAAAATAGTCCTTTTCTTTTTTCTTTTGAACAGCTCTGTTTTCAAGCATGTAACACAGAGAAATTACTTAAGGGTAAAGTAAATATATTAAGTAATGTTACCTTCACCATTTTTTACTGAAATCCACTTCAACCAGGATGTTTGTAGCAAGGTAGAACTTAACGATCAGGTTTCTGTGATTAAGGGCTTCATTATGCCTTCCCCTGTACTTGCCTGGTTTACTAAAGGTGTGGGATTATGCACTCTCATAATTTGTCCATTGTTGGCAAGTTTTGAAACAGCTAGCTAATCTCACCTACATTTGACAGAGGGGTGGAGGAGTCTGAAAGACATTTGGGGTTCAGGGATTTCATGCAAGTAGATGAGTAAATACAAGGAGGCTGTAAGAGTGAGAAACCGCTGAATGTCTCTACTGATGGAAGGAATCAAAGGCGGGTTCAGCATTTGTCATCCCTGTTGGCCTGATGCTAGCCAATGTAAATCCATGTACCAAGTGGGCAATCAAGCATGTTGTCCCAGGCCCCTTTCACGATAGCGGGTTTGAATGGTAGTATAAGTTGGAGTCATTATTTTTCATTTGGCATTGAAATAAACAGAGGAAAAGGACAAGGAAAGGGAAGGATAAATATTTTTGCAAAACACATCTAAAACACTAATGAGCATTAAATCATTTCTACAGGAGTTTGCAAAGCAAAGGAAACAAGGAAGAAACCCTCCTAAGTTTGTTAAATTGTGAACAACCTCACTTATTTATGTTTTTCTACTATTATCTAGAATTTTCCTTCTTCCTAACATTATCATTATTACCTTACATTTAAGCCTATGTTCAGTGTGATTTAACACAGGAGACAGAAAACCAGAGAGGTCTGGTTTTCAGTATCAGAGGTGTCTTTGTTGTGAAAAGTTGTCAGCCTCCAAACGTCTACACTGAAGAGATCTGTGTACTTTGGCAGGTTTATAGCTCAGAATCTAACTCCCCAGAGACTTGCTGCAACTTATAAACCCATAAGGAATTTTTCAGGCCAGTTCTATATCCTAATTCATTCACTTATGAGAACAGATCCGTTATAAGATTTTTAAAGGCATTTTCAAATATTTGCTTTTCTTTGTCATTCTTGGAGTAACAGTGATTTGAAACATTGAGAAAGATGTCAGGTTAGCTCCTTGTACAAGATAGCTTTCTCCCTGGATTTCAAGGTAGAATTCCTGAAGCCCTGCTATTGTTATCTGAGATGTAGAAACATAGAAAGGAGAGAACATATTTTAGCATTTGTTCCTGTTTTTTAATTTGATTTCATTGTAAATGTACTGCTTGCCCTCTAGGTCAAAATGCCGGTGTGAGCTGTGCAGCTGGACAAAATGCTTCCAGCTGAAAAAGGTGAAAAAAATGAACAAATAATCATGAAATGAAACATTTAATTTTGTTTTAAGCAGTAGAGTTCAGATAACCTGAAACATCCTTGAGGGGTTTTTTTTTATCTTTTGCAAGGAAAACAACCTGTTTTCATTTCATTTTGGTCTGAATTTGTTACTGTCTCTGCAGAATTTTTCATCTTATTTAATTAATCACTAATAAAGCAAACGCATGAATTGGGCTATATATTACAATATCATTTAATCCCATTCTAATGGGATTAAACCTAAAATGTTCCCATTTTTTCAAGGGAAAAATAATGAACTTCATTTTTGACTAGACATTTTCAAGGAACTTTCAGTACTATGGAAATGTAGCTCAGTAAATTACTTTACACTTTGTCCCAGGATTGTAGTTTCTTTGGCTGACTGGATTACTTGGCTTGGATCCTTTATCTTTTTTTTCACATTGGTTGCTTCCAGTCATCCCCTCTTACTCTTTCATGTTTCTCTTCTTCTCTCTCCATCCTTCAGAACACTTCTTTTGTACTATTAAAGCCACAGATGCAAATTGTTTTTTTGAAAGACACACCAAAACTTGACTCATTCCTGTATGCCAAAAGAGGACATTGCAAGTGATTTCAGGAACGATTCCAGCAGGCCCTTTCAGCACAGAGGTGGGGCTTGCCTTTACAGTGGAGGATGTACATCAGGACAGAAAGAGGATGGCCCAAGTTCTGCTTACTCTAACAATCCCTGCCCATGAAATGGCCTCGGGTGTGTATCGTTCCAATAGGTATTATTCAAAGCAAAATGGTTTCTATGAATGTCTTGCTACAGGGGGTCTGTTGAAACTAGAAACACCTTGAAGACCTGAAAGGTTCTCCAGGGTGCCTCTGTTCCTGCCCTGTGTGGGAGAAGATGGAAGTAATTTACTGATGCAGCTGATTCCTTGCAGAGATCCAGCACACCTGCAGTTCTGTCTCACTGGGACTGTGAGGGACCAGGACTGACTATGAAATTAGCCTCTTGAGGACTGATGGCCAATGTTTCAAACAGCATTGTATAAGGGCATATTTCTGATAAAGTGTTTACACACCAGTTTATAGTGTTTTCATGTAACCCGTACTTCCTCCTATTCTGTTCTGGTTCATTTATCCTGTCCACAACTATAGTATGTGAGAGTGTTCAGAGAGGGTGTGATTACATCTGTTTTATCAATACACACCATTCCATGGAAATGGGAACAGCAATTAAAATTAAATTATGCTCCTTTTCCCCTTTGAAATCCTTGATGAAAAAATAATCTAAAAATATTATCTTAACCTTTTGCTAATATCACTATGAACCTTTGGTTTAAGGTCTCTGTATTTAAGTGTTTAAAAGAGGAAGTGATAACAAATATTTCAAGTAACATTGTTCCCAAAGACGTAAGAACCCTGTCTCCAAGCAAAATACTTAACCACTTCTTGTTTACAAGATGTATTTTCTGATGTTTTTTTCTGGTCTGAAAAGGTCCAAAACTCATACCAAACAAAAAGAAGCACCTTTTCTAACTCACAAATTAAATTCCCCACTTGCATTTTAGCTGGTCTAACACAGAGGTGGAAGAGAAGACGTGAAAAGTATCCAGCAATGAGTTTTCCCACAGGACTACTCTGTGGCTCACGTAAGCACACGTGAAGATAATAGTATCTAGCCACATTAAATTGCAGATAAATTAGAGCCTTCTTGAATTGAGAAATACTTTATTTAGTCTAACAGAGACTTTTAAAATAGAATTGGCATAAATAAATTAATGCTGCAAAATATTTGGTACATTTTTAATTGAACTAACTTCTCTAAGAATAGAATACACATATTATGAACTGATTTTTGCACAGTGCTGAATGATACTTTTATCCACACTCCCTTCATTAAACTGGTGGAGCTGACTGGGAATAAAAGCGGCATGTGAGAGGAATCATCACTTTTATTTTGATTTACTTATCAAGGCACCTCTAGGAACCTGCTCATTCAAGAGGTCTCTGCCACCGATCTTTAGTTTCAGAAATAGCACTGCTGCAATCAGGGGAGAAGCAAGTTCCTCGCGGGCCTTCCTCGCCTGTGGAGTGAGTGCTGAAAGGACTCGGCACTTCTGAAAGGCATACAGCTTATGAAACCGCTAAGTATTACCAGTTGAAACAATCTTTAGGATTTATGCTGCTGACGTGGAGACCATAACCTGGCCTGCAAAATTCAGTTGCTCCTTCAGTTTTCTGCAGCTGTCCTGGACGTTTGCTGCGTCTGGTCTCTGGCGGGAGTTCTCTGTGAATGCTTTCTGACAAGTGCACAGAAAGACCACTCGTTTAGTTGTTTCTCTCCCTGCCATGGAAACAAAATCCACCCTGCTGGCTAGCTTGAGGAGATTGGGCAGGGTTGGGGGGGATGGAAAATTTTTAAAGGAGGCGACATCTAGAATTTTTAAAGGTGAGGAAAACATGTCAGCCAAACGGTCTGACCACTGGTATTCAGCATCAAAGACAAAACTAAGGAACGTTAATTTGTCTGGAGTTTCACTTCTTCCCTTGTATGAGGCAGTAAGGGTTATTACAGCGAAGGCAATAAGGTCACTCAATTGATTGGAAACAAGGTTTCATTTTTAAGCCAGGATGTGAATAGTGGGTTAATATCAGAGTTCTGTAACTATAGCTAGGAAAAGAAACCAGGGGGCTGGCTGACTCTTCCTGGTGAGGGACATTCTGACTTTTACCATCCCTAGTGAGAAATGTATACGTTACTCAGGAGATAATAATAGTGAGAAAGACATCCGATTTTCCAAGGAATCTTTTTAGTTAATAGCATTTACCTTGCATTCTGCTGTGATCAGATAGTTTAAAGAAAGCCGAGGAAATCTCATCAGGTAAAGCCTTCCCAGAGGAGGCATTTTTCCTTATCTGTATTAGTTAGTGATTACTTTACATCCTGAATCAAAGGATTCATACATAAACATAAACCACATAAATGCCTATAATAATGACAGATCCTTATTTGAATTCATGCAGATATGTGTCTGTGAAAAAATAACATTTTCTATGATGGGTTTTCAGAATATTTCTGTCAGATATTTCCATGCCTTGGGTACTTTTGAAATGCAAATTAGACCTGTAACATAGTCAATCTGTGAAAATGGGCCATGACACAATTAAAAAATTGACTCTCTGGACTAACACACCACAGTAAGTGTAGGTGAATTCTGCATGGTACGTTGCACACCTAACAAGAAGAACAACAAAATGAAAATTGCCTGTTGTGCATTCGTTTTACAACTTTCCTGAGAGAGGCACTTCAACACGGTAACAACCTCAGGATGGACATGTCAATGACCGCAGCTGTAACCATCCCAGGGCATATTCCTGTCAGCTTCCTAATGCTCCAACTCCTTTGTGACTTTGCGCGGGTCTGAAGAGTGTTAGGTGGATATTGGGTTACTGTAGGACAACTGCTGGCTAGATTTGCATTGCTGGAATGTCTATAGGACCTGCAAAATCTCCCACAATTTCTTTTTCCTCATACTGCTTTATCTCAGCATGGTGAGAACCTCTCCTGCAATTTCATTAACAGAGCCAGGGCAAAATACCAAGATGCAAAGTCTGACTCGTAAAGGATACTTTCCTCACTCAGATAAAAACACTT
Source organism: Eurypyga helias (assembly GCF_000690775.1). Classification (NCBI taxonomy): domain Eukaryota; kingdom Metazoa; phylum Chordata; class Aves; order Eurypygiformes; family Eurypygidae; genus Eurypyga; species Eurypyga helias. The sequence goes on from NW_010233531.1 coordinate 53,915, forward strand.
GGTTTCAAGCCAGATTTAGAACTTTCACAAGAGTGCATGGACATGAAGCAATGCATCTTGATTTTTGCCAGCACCTTGTGTCATGTCATAAGAAATCTGTCTAGCCATTGCAGGAGGAATTTTGGAGGCAATTATTTCTCACATAATTTCGCAGTTTTTAAATACTTCTCACTTCCACGTGAGTAGAAGGAAAATGATGGTCAGGACAGCAGGCCATGGAACAGAAAGTTGACCCTTAATCAAGCTGAAGTGCTAACCATTTCTCATAGAAATTGCTTCCTGTCTGCTGGACATATTCCCACAGCACTAATAGAGAGCTGGTATATTGCTCTAATTGAAAAAGCTTATGTTGTCTAGGAAGCTTGCTCTGTATAAAATGCAGCACAGAACATTTACTATCAGATGGGAGAAAAAGTTAATCCAAACATGTCTATGTTGCTTTCAGCTTAAGAAAAAAAAAGCATGAACAAAAGAACTAATAAATGCTGCTTGCCGTATGCAGTATATGCTATGTTACCCTTTTAATAACCCTGGCTCCCTGACCCTTTCATAAAATCACTCTTTGCTCTCTCATATTTACCTTAAAGGGTCTCATTCATTTTACTCTGTGCTTCCTCTCTTTCCCACATTTTCTAGTGCTTGGTTATGCAGAAATTAATGCTTGCTGTAAGGCATTCAAACCCAAACAGGTATTGCCCTGCAACATTTCTCTTGATTATGGCAGCATTAATCCACCCATTTTCAGGAAATAAAAAGAAATGTGATTTCTATCCCTTTATGAAATGTGCTAGAAATAGCTAACAGACTCATAAGCTATTAGTGGAGTGTCAGAGGGACTGTCAGACAGACATTATGGATGGTTAAGAAACTAGACTAAAAAACTAAGGCTGGAGAAATAGCGCACACGTATATTCCTAAAGTTAGAAGTGTGATGCTTACATTCACTGCACAACATAAATACATACATCTGTTGAGGAAGGAAATGTCTTTTTAAGTTTTTATGTCCACATATAAATACCTGCATCTAAGTACATGTGAGTTACTTTCATATCTAGTGGGAGTACATGCAGATCGTCCAGGCACCAATTATGGTACACAGACTTCAGTGTATAGCTGGTTCTCAGATCTGATGAGTATTCATTCGAAAGTATTTGAAATTAATTCTATAGCAAATAGCCAGGCCTGTCTGTTTGTAGTGGTATTGATCTAAATCAGCCCTAGAGACAAATAATCCATCTCCTTTCCCTCAGGCAAAGCTTTACTGAGTACTGATCAAAACGTACTACTCTGTAGTGCAACTAGAAACTCCTTGTCTCCCGTAATACAGATCTGAAAACACACATACATATTTGCAAACATCTCTTTTAATTTCATTAAAAATATTGAAGAAAAAAAATTAAAGGTGCTGATCCTTATGGACTTATGCGAAGTGTGTGTCCTCAGGAAACTGGTCAAGTCACCCCTTTTAGACATTCTTGCTGTTGCTGAGGATAGTAGAATGGTCATTCTGTTCCTCCCTCTGACTTCAGCGCCTGATCACCCCTTTCTGAGAGCTGAAAGCCTGTTGTCCCTGAGTTTAGACACTGTGATTAGCACAGCAGCCACAGACTCCCCAGGGTCTTAGCATAACCCTTCACTGAGTTCCCTTTCGTGGGCAGTCTGACTTACAGTTCATGTCTTCAGAGACATAAGACAGTGGAAGCAGACAGACACAGGCCTTGAAAAAGATCCAAATCTCTTAATCTTTACTTCTGGTAGCATAAGTGATATCCAAATCCAGACAAACAATAAGCCATCTGTATATATTTGCCTGCTTCAGTTTCCTCATACATAAGCATTCTTTTAAGTCACTCTTACAAGGAGTTCAACATTTTCTCCTTCCTACTGTACTTTGACTTTTCCTTCAAAGCACAGAGTTGAAACAAGCTCTTCTCTGAACTACTCTAAATGCACAATAGGAAAAAAATATTATTTTATAACTCACTTTATCTTGACAAGCAGACTAACTTTGTTTAATTTCTATGTCTTGGGGAGCTCAAACACAAAGAAGGAGTTTGTCCTAAGCAACAGTTCCCTGTAATGCATTTTGAATGCAAAATAAGCAAAAAGTTGAATATATTATCATTATCTTCCATTACTATTCCTGTAAGCAGCGCAAGATTTTTTTCTTGACATTGCTGCTGAGGTTTAACTTAGTAGGCAGGCAAAAGACAATGGTGAAAGCAATTGAGGTCCACCTCCAAAATACATGTTGCAAGCTGATAAAGTCATGTGCATATGGAGAGCTCATTTCAGATGGACATTTTCAGTGACCTTTTTTGCTACCCTATTGCAGAAGTGATATTCTGCAATAATTGTGTCTGCACAGCCAGCTGTTTCCTACTTAATTTCTACAACAATGGCATAAGGACAGCAGGGGTCTATTTCAAAGTAAGCACATAGCATTCTGGGCAGCAGTGGTGCTTTTTCCAGATGATGGGCTAGCTGTCCCTGTTCTGGATCCTCTCTTGTAATGTGCTGTGATTGTACAGCAGAGCCAGCTGGAATCAGCCAGAATTGCAGGACTTCTGGTCAGACTACACCTCTCCAGTGGTTCATCTCCTTCCAGTGTACCAAAGCATTTCCAAGTTGCTGTCAGCTACCGTGAAGGCATCTCTTCTGTCTGCCATGCTGCCAGGAGTCTCTCACGCAAAGAGTCTGAGGTCTCCACACTGAATGGATTTATCTACAGAAAGCACACGCTCTTTGCACAGGTCACTTAGAAGCTCAAATGAGGTGATGACACCTCATCGGAAGATGAGAATACTAAACACGAATGAACTACTTCTGAAGAAATTTCATTTTCTGAGCACAGGAAAAAGGCAGAATATGTTGGTAAAGAAATGTGGTTAGAGAGATGTATCTATCTAGTTTTTGATGGCTTGGTTGCTCATCACAACAGCTTCTCCAGCACTAGAGTCACAAACTCATGTATACATAGAAAAAACTGTGACATTGCTCCAAAAACCATAGGGGATGCTCATAGTGTTTAAATCATTCCTACTGTTTTAGAAAAAACAGTCTACCTGCCATTCTTCTTGCACCTGAAGCCTTCAAGCGAAGTCCTGCACATTAAGATACACTATTTTATCCTGAGAAGCTACAGGTTGACATTGGAGTATGCATTTGAGGGGCTGAAGAGGAAAGGACAGTGCTTAGTGGACAGCTTTGAACATTTCTTCCCTTGTGAGTGCTGGCTTGCTTGCTCCAGTTTCAGTGCATTCTACATTAGGAGAACAAAGGAATGCATTTCTCATGGAGGGAAAGAACAAGAAATGTTCCTCCCCAGTTGGCAGTTGGCAAGGACAACCAATTCAGAGGATTTGTGTTCCTACACAGTATGTGAAAATAAAGATACTTTGTTCATCAAATCTTTTAAGGATGGGAAATACACTTTTACGGAAAAGAGAATTCCTTTGTCCAGAATGGCATATCTTAAATATGTCGCCTTGACAGGAGACACCACTGTATACACAGTATTATGCTGATGTGAACGAAGGGCAATGCTTTTATCAGCCATCCATTGTGCTCTCAGTCAGTGGTACTTTGCCTTGCAAAAATCAAATCAGTTTTTAACTGTTACGTTCTTATCAGACGAACAAAATCCACTTACCATCATCTGTCGTGTAAGCTTTATAACTACTGAAAAGGATAACAGAACAGGGGAGGGTCCAGCTTCCTATCAGTCTCTCATGATGACTTGAGCACTGTGCTCAAAACCCCACTATCGGGCAGCAGGTCATGTCCCACCACCAGCAGCTCTGCCTGCTCTGAAGGATGCTGGACATAAGTAGAAGAAGGTGTTGCATGGAAAATTTCTCCTCTGGCCAGGCAGTATGGACTGCCTGAGACTACTGTAGTCTCTGAGAAACCAACAGTAATAACATGCACTTGTGCAAAATCATTTGTCTGTTTATCAACTCCAAGAGCTGCCTCTGGCTGCCTCTGCCCTTTGGGTACTATCATGGGGCAGGTAAATGCTCTCTCATATCAGAACAGCGATGCCTAATATGAAAGCAAATGATCAGACAGATGCTTAACTTTCTTTTCTCCTGAACAAGATATCATCTGTTTTTACTTTACTTCTGCCAGGAATTTCATAGGTTTCTGGCCCATCTCCTCTTCTGCCCTGTTTTCTTACTCCTATTCATTAGGACAGTAGTTAGCAGGTAATAACAAACCTTACCTTTAATGTCTTGGCACTTTATTCATATTGGTTATAGAAAATGGAAAGAAAAAAATAGTACCAGCTTTTCCTTACTCAGGAGCCATCAATTTGTACAAGATGACAAACTGTGTTTTCTCAGCTTTACATTATGACTTGTGCTGCAGTGAACCACATACTGGTACTGGCTGTGTGAAGTCATGGGCTGGACCAGTGACAACAGCATCGGGCCTTACAGTGTGCAGAGGCACTTGCTACAGTGTGCAGAGAGAAATTATTCTTGTGTCTTACTGCTGTACAGTTCTGCCATGCTGTCCATCCTCTGCACTGAAATTAAAAATCCCCTTTTCTTTGTTCAGAAGGCTCAAGTTTCATTCATCCTTCACAGATTTCTACACAGATGTCCTCAACATCTGGGAGAGTCACTGCATCAACAAGAAATTCTGGGTTTTTGGCTCCTCGTCAGTAACGAGGGCATATCTCGCCAGTCTCTTTATTGCTGTCTTCCACAATCCTGGATCCTGAAACAGCACCCCAGGCATGACAAAGAAAAATCATAGGGATGCACATAGTTAAGCAAGCACGAAAGTATCAAAGAAAGGGAAAGTGCTGGAAGCCTGCTGTGAAGTATGGATATGCACGTGCAAACATTAGTCATCCAACACTAGTCTGCAAAACACAAGAATCTGGAACCTTTTTCAAAGCAGACAGGAAAAGTCACATCAACTGGCAAGTAAATTCACAAATAAAAATACACACCAGGTAGTGTGGAAAGAAAAAATGTGAACAAACAGTCCAACATAGGCATGCTCACAAATATTACTGTCTGAGATCCATGGACCATGCAAACATTTCTCTTAGCATTAAATATGAAACTATCTGTCTAATTTCTGTGTATGAATACCATACAAACTCAGGTTCATAGCCTTTCAAAAATTGGATGCAATTAAACTCACTAATCAGGTGTGAAACATTTGATTCTAGATATTTGCATATAGCACCGTGTAAATAATTGATTTTCCAGTTGGCTGGGCCAGCATTTCTGTTTGATTTCACTTGAGTGCACAGAAGAGATGCAGTCTCCTCATTAGCATGGAATGAAGAAACATTTCTTAGTCTTTTCATACCTCAAAGATTCCTATGGAAAATACAGAGTAGATCTAAACCTTGATACTGTTGGAGTAGGAGGTAAGGTTTAGGTAATCATTGCTAAGATTCTGCTTCTCTCTATTTCTAAATTTACAAATATACTTTTTGTTTTAGAAAAATATTATGTTGTTGATATCTGATGTAAATTACCTGGGGGAGATGTGTCAAGTAGCAAGTGCATGTAGTATTTGTTTTAGTATGTCCAAATGAGGTCCATTTTTAACAACTGAAGTTTTTCTAAAAGCTGTTCATTCGTGTTTAGGTTAATATGTCCATGGCACTGCGTTCAAGGGCAAGAACAATTACAGAGATAAAACGTATTGCACCAACACATACACAGACTGCACATCACTGATTTCTCTTGCATTAAAAAGCCAAAAACACCTATCATGGACATTTGTTACCACAGAAAGTATGACAAGAGCCAAAAAAACCCACTTAACCTTTGATTAAAGCAGAAGTCCCCAGGCTGGCAAATGGAGGTGACCGGATATGCACCAGGAAAGGAAGTGAAAAAGTGCACACCGTCCATCATTAGCTATGAGAAAATTATTTTTATGAAGATATGATCTTAATATCAAGGTCAGTGTTCTGACTTTTGAGAAAAGAATCAGCTTTAGATTAAGTAAATCCTGGTGGTTTGGTGCAAATTTTCAGATGAACATTTCTTTCAGTTTCAGTGTGCATCTGTACAAAACAGACCATTTCACAAAAAGGTTTTGAAATGAGACATGTAGGTCGCTGACATGGGTGGAAATCTGCAGCCTGAAATTTGCTTAGAAGAAATTGTATTGAGTTGACCTTTGGGATATGCACCATGGGAATCCAGGACTCGGGCAGAGTGTGAGGCAGGAGGGGTTAAAGTGTTTGCCAGTCTCTGCACTGTGTCTGTACCCTCAGCTGAACTGCATTTCATATATATAGGGATGAAGCTCACATACACATCAAACTTTTATGTGAGCTAGAAATGTTCCCTGAGATTAAGCCAAATACACATCTGTATGACATTTAATTATAACAAATATTGAGCTGAATTATACGTTCACAGATGTTAAAATCAGAAAGAAGCAATGTGAGCCTCAGCCCTGACTTCCTGGATAACTCTAGCCTCTCCACTTCATGTCAGGAGCCTCAAACCCTTGGCCTTCTTCCTTTTTCCCTTTCACTATTCCCATTCCATAATGTGAGCAGCTTGATCCAAGTCAGGAACATAACCTTGCGTACAACGAAGAGGAAAGCAATACAGCCTCTGGTGCTAAGAAGCCGTCAGTCAGCTCTGAGTCAGATCCTTGACATTTATAAAATGTGTCTTTAGATTGCTGACAGGAGACCCTAGACCTTGTACTAATCATTATTTATTAATAATCCCAAACTAAAATCTATAGGAACAAAAGGTCCTTTCTAACCCTCGTAAAGTATTGACAGGCAGTCTGATTTCCAGTATAATTGGTATTTTGCTTCCTATCACCCTTAGGTGAAGGATGAAAAGACAAGGATCACTCTTGTCACCAACCAAAGGACACAGAGGACCACTGAGCTCGTTTCTACTGCAGACAGTAAACCAGAGATTTATAACACTATATGTATGAGGCCTCTGAATTTATTTACAGTATGTTATAAAGGACATTCAGACATTAATGAATTAGGTGTCAGTCTCACCTCTGTGCCTGGC
>NW_010233532.1:0-11608 GCF_000690775.1 Eurypyga helias
TATAATAATTATTATAATTGGATAATAACTTCTAATTTTTTTTTTAATTCCTTTGAAAGCAAGGTATCAAAGGCATTGCTAGAATGCAGAGAACAATGCTTCTCCTGTATAACACCAGAAGGTACATTTTTTAACAATATCACACTATGATTGTGTTTACAAGGTAATCTAAATAATAAAGAATGATAATAGTAATTTATATTTTGATACATATTATAGATTATTCTGTTAAAATAAGTCATCTATTCTAATACATTTTCATTAGTAGTTGATTTAAGTCTCTCTCATTTAATTTTTCAATTCTCATTTTTATTCCCAAGTACCATCATTTTATTCACAACATCATAAACCCTAGGAATACGTTCGTTTTCTCTTTCTTTTTTTTTCTTTTTAGAAGATGTTAATAATCAGGGTTTGGTTTTCTTTTTTTCCTCCAAATCTCGTTTTCTACCAGAATTCTCTGTTGTATGTCATATATGATTTACAGCTTGCTTCATTTTAGCCCCAAAGGCAGTATGTAGCTTGTAAAGAAAAAAGCCAATTGGAAAGCAAGATCCCCTTTTATATGTGGTCATGGGTTTTCTTGAGAATGCCACTGTTTACACAGTAAATATGATTACTTTCTGCCTTAACATCTCTAGGACTCTGTAGAATATTTCACAATGGAAACAATGAGTGGTTGGGTTTTTTTGTTGTTGTGGTTATTTGGAGATTTTTAAGTGTGCTTTATTTTTGTTGGTTGGTTCCCCCCATCCCCAGTATGACACAGCATTTCTTTGCAAATTCAAGCTGGTTACAAGATGGAGAAAACTGGTTGTCATTTTGGCTATTGCCTGCTATCAGGTTCCCTTCATTACATGTTTAAGCAATAATAAAGTATTTTGTTTCAGTGCATGCATTCAGCACTATGTGTGTCCCCACCTCCCAAAAAATCTCCAAAACAAAAGACCAAACTCAAAGACTGTGATTTCAAAAAATGGGGCAAGAAGCATAAGCAATCCTAGGAAGTACCCTGAGTTTCAAAGTTACTGCACATCCAGTCATTCCAATAACTTTAAGATAGTCCACAACATAAACCGTTAAAAAACCCTTAATACTAAGTGTGAATTTTCAGTTTCCTTCTATTGAATACTTTACTGCTAAGTAGCTGAGTACCTTTGACCTTCAAAAAATATTTCAGGGTTTTGTAAATCGAGGAGGACTGGGTGAATTAACTATCTGTAGACATTGAATAAAACTGCATTCTGTTCCTTTAGATATGATTAGTTTTTGATTGCTTGTGATATTGATTGAATATAGGTGAAATGTTTTTACTAGGAATTTAGCTTTATGGCTCTATAAACCAACATGCTCTTATTAATGTTTGCTGACAACATACAGTTCAATTGTCTGTCTATTGTGTCCTAAAGTCAGGAAACAAAATAGCTGGACAGCAATGACACTGAACAGGGCTGCATTGTGCTGGTACATCCGTTTTATCTCTACTGGGGTAGTAATGCACATTCTTTTGCACAGATAATAGCGGAATTTAAATTAGGGGAAGAAGCTGCTAGAGTTTCAGGTATTTTGATACTACCCTTATAAAGTCAAAATTATCACTTCATGAAGTAATTAAACATTAAAAAATAATAAGAGGAAGCTAAATAAGTAACACTTTCTTTTTTTTTCCTCCTTATAAATAAAGATGAAAATCTTTGAAAAACAGACCCCATCAAAGATACTAAACTGATGCTGGATTATATAGTAGTGTTCATATGCAACTCCAGATAGCCAAGTGCTTTTCCAGAAGTAATCAGAAATGACAAGTAACCAGCCTTGTGAAAACTGTCTTGGGAAGAGGGAGCATGCTAAAACTAATAACAGACATTGTGATTTGTGATAACATTCATCATATATAAGAGTGAAAAACAGGTGGAAAGCACAAAACATTTCCAAAAAACTAGTAGAAGAACAGAGACGTAAACACTAAATGCCACATATTTAAAAAAATAACTGCGTATTGCAATCCCAGTCAAAGAGTTTAAGGTAGAGATATTGTCACATAATGCATTATAACAACAGCTTTATGAAGTGAAAGATTCTGTAGACAGCCGTAGGAATGCACAACCTACTCTATTGTTTTAACTGTTTCCAGTGACGCTCTTTTGCTAATATGCTCATGGCCTACTGCCCTCCATTCCTATTTTAAACTATAGCTCTCATATAGTCACTTCTTTGCACCTTGACCCATATTAATTCTGATAACTTTTTATATGTTGCCTAAAAAATAAACCTGATTTCTGTGCTATGAATGAAGCTAATTTCCACCCACTTTTATTTTTCCTTTTCTGATAGATTTGAAGTCTCTCATGCCGATTGAACTTTTCACTTACTTTTCTTTTTTATAACACTTCTCTGTTTTAGGGTTACTTTCATATTACTTTTGGAATAAAGGAGTCTTTATTCTCCATTTTCCTTCATCCAAATCCCTTATTAGTTAACCATGTTTACCTAAAATAAATGGAATAATAGAGTGCAGACTCACTGATCATTCCTGTTCTCTCCCACCACTGTTTCTTAGTCCATTAAATATTTCTTATACTGTTTACTTTGCAAAGTATGAAAAATGCCATCCAGGTCAAAGCGAAGAGTAGGCCTCCAGTAATGTGTAAAAGCATAAAACAAAAATTATCAGAAATTAAATGGTAAAATTCACTCAAAGTAGCAATTAGCTGAAGTTACTGGAGATTTTTAATATCTAGCTTGTAGTAGTACCAAACCTACAAACAACTATAAAATAATTTAGTATTAAAGTTAATGGTTTATCTACCATATTTAAAGAATAAATTGTAAGTGGTTTTCTGAAAGCATTTATTTAAAGGACTGTTTTGTTCATAACAAGATTGGTGTGCATCTCAGCCTCTGAGTGTATAGTTCTCATGCAACAAGTCTCTATTATGGGATTCATTTTCCTCTCCACAAATAAATAAAGAAATAAACCCAAATTATTATTTTATTTATTTATCATGTTGTATATTATTTGAAGTCCTACTATATGGTATGTGACACTCAAATAATTTAAGGAACTGTTGAAAATCTCTACTATGTCATTTAAATGAAGGTGGTGGTGTACATAATCTCTCAAAATCAGGATTCTCTTCCACACTATTTCCCTTTTGAGTATACACCAACAGATGAGTATGAACTTATCTGCTCAGAAACAATCACTTCTAGTTCACCATGGGCTAAGATGTTGATTCAGAGAGTTTAATTCACAGTTAAACAACATTCAGTGTTTTGCTGAATTGGTGCATACACAGGAATACTTCAGTCAGAAACCTTTATGCTTCCATTTCTCTCCTCAAACAATTTGCAGAAGCTTCATCTTTAGCAAAGTCAATATTAGGTCAATACATAGGAGTCAATGAGGCACTTCAATGCTGTATTTGTGATTGCTCCTTTGGAGGCATTACCTCATTCTGAATTGTAGATTTCAAATTTTGTTTTTTATTTATTCTGCTACTGTGAATAACTCTGCATTTATTATGACCAAACAGCTCTTCTTGGCCTAGTTCCTCTCTGTTTTAATACTGCCAGACTATTTTGTAGGTTGCTGCTGTTCAAACCTCTGGTAGCCCATCTACCATTTTGAGTCTACCTAGAAAACTCATAAATCAGAAAGAAAATTAAGAAAACTTAATCCGATATAAAGCAATAACAGTCAGAAAACACATATGGGGATTTTTCGAGTCTTCACAATTTTGTTGGTCAAAAAACCCAGCAGGAAGTTGCAACCAGCAGGAAGTACAATTGCTCGAAGACTAACAGATGATGTCTCATCACAGTACAGGAAGCTGTGTGGTAAATCATCTGGAAACATGCCATACAAGCCAGCAGGGAAACTACTGAGCTAAAACTTCTTATTCTGCCAAAGGCTGCTGTATACACACGCACATACACAAAGACACCAGAGGGATTCAGTTATGGTGTTCACAGGAACTCGCTTCCATCAGATGTAAATCAGTGTGTTAGAGGTGAAAGTCAATTGCTTGTTTGTCATTAAACAAGGGGAGCACAGAGAAGTTTATGTACACACTGTTGCCTTCCTCTATGGATCATGACAAGCCAAAGCACTGCACTGATCACTTCAGCCTGTATGCCATGCTCTGTAAGTAGATTTCACTGAGTGATGCCATTCTTCCTGAGCCCCTAAAAAAAGACTTGCAAGTACATTATGCCTAACATATAAAGCATTCCAAATAAAATAAAAAGAAATAAAAAAAACATCTACAGAAGGCCAACTTTTTGAGCAGACCAACCTCTCCACCGCTTAGTGGCTACACACACTGGGAAAAAAAAAGGTTTGGCCACACCTATTACATGTTCCTTCTTTAACTTTGTTAATGATGATCTAGAGAAACTGATTCATTAGAGTCATAAACTGTTTCCGTCTGAGTCTTCTACTGAGAGGAAAGGAATGAAGTTGTCTTGTAGACACAGGAAAGAAATAGGTCTCACAGGTGATGCCAGAGCCATGGTTTGTAAAGGACCAGCCAGAAAGTGAGGCTTAAAAACACTTTATTAAATTGAAAGGTGGTGTCTTATTGTTGTTGTGGCCCATCAAGTACTTTAAAGATTTTCTTCTTCTATAGAATTACTTTACACTCTTGTTTTCAGCCAGTTGCAATTGCGCTTCTGTAAAGTGATACACAGTCTGGTTTAATTTGTTTCCTGTTGTCATGGAAACACACAGAATTTCACAGTCCTCAGGATGGTATTGGGTACTCATAGTGTTATGACAGATCCATGTGTATCTCCTTACAGAGAGGACTTCGACATGAACCATGTTGAATAGGAATGAAGATGCACAAAACTGCCATTTTCCCTGTATGGGGACTGATGCACCATTATAACCATGGTAAGAATCAACTTTCCCTCCAGAGACCATGTAATAGGTACCAAAACCATCATTTGATTGTGCACTTTCTACAAATCCTATATAATACACACTTATGAATATAAAGAATTATTATTTATTCTGTTTAATTTTACAAATAGCAGGCTACCATGAGATCTTTTTTTATGCCAGTAGTATCTCCTAGGCTTCCGGTGCCAGTGACTGCTGTAACTACTAACCCTTTAATAATTTTTAAGAAGTAAAAAGTAGCAGCGTTAAGCTCTGATGTTAGCTATCCTGCTTCAGGTAAGAGTTAGAGCTAACCAAATTCAGAAGACAGTAGTTTATTTTAAGAAGTTTCTGAAGAATGAATGAATCACTACTATCCTCTTGATGAACTAGAAATTTCCTGCATTACAGAATATCATCAGAGGACCAAACAGAACCAAAGACACACCACAGCAGACAATTGTTTCTTTTCAAGTCTTACTTTTAGTAATTTTTGGTCCATTTTGTACCAAGTTTATTGCTAACATTACAACACACTGAGATTTATATATGCCATTTCTAAAAACATATTTTTATTATGTTTTCTATTTAGATATCAAAACGAAATTAACTGCACAGACTTACCTTATCTTATGGCTGAAATTCAAAGTATCTGTATTATAAATTATATACATTTTAGGGAAGAATGAAACATTAATTTATCAACGAGAAGAGGAGGGGAGGGGAGGGGAGGGAAGGGGAGGGGAGGGGAGGAGAGAACAGGGGAGGGGAGGGAGAACAGGGGAGGAAACCTACAGGTGGAACAAATTTCTTCTTTTAGTCAAGCACGGCTTATACTGATGTGGAAGAGGAATTTGCAGACAGCTGTTCACTTTTCAAACACATTTTAGTTTTATGCACTAAGTAGTAGAACAATGAATAGAAATGTCAAATGATACATGCAATTCATATTCATACATAATTATATATACCTACTTAACTATACTTATGCACATATACACTCCAGTGCAACAAATACAAAGACAATATAGATTTCAGGTAAAAATTAATCCAATAAGGTTAGAAATGCAGCTACATGCACTAGTTGAGTTTGATTTGCAGAAGCTCCATTGCTATCTATGCTACCAAAATATAATTTTTATGAAGGTATGGATCCTACATATTTAGAAGCTCTCATTCCTACCAACATTCAAAGACATGGGCAAATCATAGTTCATCCAAAAATAGAAACTTAAGAATCTCTCTGCTGAACTGTAGGAGTCTGTTGCCCAGTGAGGACACATATGTGGCGTAATCTTTTTGTGACTTACTGGCTCTGCTTCCCAATATCTGTTCAAAAATCAGTCTTGTCAGCAGCAAAAGAAATGGACAAAGCATGCAGTAGTGACAGCAACAGAAAGTTTATGAGTCACTAGTCTTCCTGAAATTATGTTTTATTCCAATTATTTGAAATTTTTAATATTTATTCACTGTATTACAAAAATGCAAAACAGTTGTCTGTGTTATTTTGCATAACACAATTTTTTGATATTCCAATCTGTTCTAAAGTGTGCCTTTGGTTTATTAAAGCCAATTTTGTAATGTAATTAGCCCTAATGGTAAAATTATTTTATAAAAAACTGTGGGTGTAAACTCCAACAGCCTCAGGTTAAAAGAAAATAGAATCTCCGGCTAGGAAAAATTAAAAATTATTCCCTTGTGAAGAAAAAGACAGAACAACAACTGACAAGTACTTAATTTCATCCAACAATTAAAAAATGTAATTAAAATATGTTGGTACTACAAAGAAAATAAGAGAAACATATTTGTATGTCACTTGCAGGCTTGTTACACACCATAATGTTATTTAAATCTCGGAAGTCTGTCTAAGATATTGTTTTCACTAATGGTGAACTTCAACCTTTCAAAACCCCATACAACTATTTAGTAAACACTTGCTCCCCCATATCCCACCACTTTCAGTGGGTTTTGAATCAAGCTAAAAACAAGGTACTATACAATGTGACCACCAGAACCTGGACTAGGTAATAATTTCATTGGAGATATTAAAAAAAAAAAAAAAAATCTGTGGTATTTTAATCTGTAAATGAATTGAAAAGAAAGGGAGACATTGCATGATATTAAAACTCTTTGTCAATCATATTTCCACTATAATCCATGTGCATGAGCCCTGTAATGAATATTTGATAAAACAGATAAAAATTGAGTGCATTCTGTGTGCATTTAGATTACTATATCACTTATGGCAAAAAAAAAAAAAAAATTGTTTTAATACAGGAAAATTGGTATAGATTATTCAGGAGTACAATTTCAAATTTTGCATTCAGACAGGAAAGGAATCAACTAGCATTTTTTCATATTTGCAGGCTATTTGTTTAATCCTTAATGCGTTACTGAAAGAAAAGTGCACAATAAAGAATCGTCCAATAAGTGCTGTTTTGAGACTGCACAGAAAAGTAATACCTTCACCAGTCATACCCTTTCAATATATCCTTAGAGGCTAAGGCAAATCTAATATCTCATATACCAAGGTCAGCAGCAACCAATAGTAATGATCATATCCTTCTAAGTAAATAATTTCTCATTTACAATGCTAACACTACTCTTCATTATAATTTCACTCCCAGTTCTAAAACAGGCCATGAGGCAATTCAATTATTACACTGTTAGAATGCAATTGTGTAACTAAAGCTTGAGATTTTTTTTTTCCTTTCTTTTTTTCCCCATCTTATGGAAGAAAATCAACCTTTTCCATCTTGAAAGACTGCACAAGGTCTTCTGGCTATTTGCTGTTGCCATGCCAACTACTATGCTTTCAGTTATTGCTATGTCCTTATATTCTCATGCTGGAAATTTACTTGGAGAGATATAAAGACAATCTTTCCATAGGCCTATATTATCAGCAAAAGAGAGGAAAGAGGGCTTTACTGTCTATCCAAAGGAGCAATAAATAAAGGGGAAGTTAAGAATATAAATGCCTTGCATTTAAATTTTATATTTGGTTCTTTCTGTCCTGTTCACTCCATTACTGTCTTTTTGAGATAACTGTTTGATATATTTTCTTTTTCCTGTGGGCCAAAGAATTAGGAAAGATGTCACTTTTTACTGGATTGGGCTGAGATGGAGTTCATTTTCTTAATGGTAGCTTATATGGTGCTGTGTTTTGGATTTGTCATGAAAACAATGTTGATAACACACTGATGTTGCGTTACGGCTAAGCAGTGCTTACACAGAGTCAAGGCCTTTTCTGTTCCTGTCACCACCCCACCAGTAAGTAGGCTGGGGGCCCACAAGAAACTGTGAGGGGTCATAGCCAGGACGGCTGTCACCAGGTGACTACATTCTATACCATATTGATGTCATGCTCAGCAATTAAAGCTGGGAGGGAAAAAGTTTGATGGGGCTGTCATTGCTTTGGGACTGGATGGGTCTCAGTCAGCTGATGGTGAGTAACTGGGTTTTTTTTGTAGCACTTACTTTTCTTGGGGTTTTGGGTTTTGGTTGTGGTTTTTTTTTTTCTCTTTTTGTTCATCATCTCCTTCTCCCACTCCCCCTTTAGTTTTTTCCCTGTATTGAACTGTCTTTATGTCAACCCACACATTTTTGCAGCATTACTTATTTTATAGTGTGGCTCAAGACATATGGCCTTTGTTCTGATATTGTAGCTTGGCAAAATATGGAACAGGGTGGTTAAGGAACATCTCAGAACAGAAAACACAAAAATAATAACCTGCAGTTGGACCATGTAATCTGGTTTGTGTACATCTAATGTCAAGTCTGATAATGACTGCTAGCAAACATCTGTTCTTATTTGTCTTTATTCCATAAAAGTTGCTGGGAGGCATTAAAGAAAAGGTTTCATGCATATTTTAACTTATGCTTGCACATTATTATTAATATGCATGAACATTATTGTGCATATTGTTATGCATATTTTTACATTTTAGGTTCTCATTTTCAAAGTAATAAACTAAGTTGCCAAGTATGAGCTGAAAATGTATTTTTGTTCTTGAAATTAGTTCAAGGCTTTGGCTCATAGTTTTTGAAGAGGTAATCTTGTATCATATCTCATTTTGGCCTCTTCTGTACAAAAACAGGTATTGATACAGTAAGTTCTGTGGAGAGTCACCAGGATGTTACTAGAGCACCAAATGTATGAGAAGAGATTGGGTGAACTGGCTTTGTTCAGCCTGGAGAAGAAAGAGCTGATGGCACTTAGGCATCTTATCACCTCTAATTGATCTAAGGACTATTCTAACTGCTGTCTGCAGGTGATGGGTAGCTGAAAAGAAGGCAAAGACAGGTTTTGTAGAGGTGCACAGTGATGCAACACATATAACCTGCAGAAAGGGAAATCTAAATTATTTGGAATTATGAATATTATATAGTCTCAGTATTGATATTAAAGCTGGAAAAAAATTACAAGGATGGTAAAACACTAAAAAATATTTGCTCAAGTAGGGTGGGGACTCTCCACCTTGTAGATATTCCACTTGAGTGAACAAAGCCCTAAGCAACCTGACCTAACTTCAAAGTTGGCCCTACTTTGAGCAGAGGGTTGTGCTAGATTTTCACCCAAAGATCCATCTGACCCTAAATTATTCTATGACTTTAGGGAATACAATGTCTTATTTAAAATTTCACAGGTTAAACTGCAGCAGAATATTTAGAGAATACTTCTATGACTGAGCCCAGAGTGGTTACAGCAGGGTTCTGGGTGGGTGGGGTTTTTTTTTTGGTACAGACTTGCTCACTTTCTTCTTGGTACAGACTTGCTCACAATACTTCCCCAGTAAAACCCTCACATTTAACCTTCACAGTTGCACCATGTGATGCTGCAGCTGTGCTGTCCTGTTTCTACTCTCTGCCCAGGAGTTCATTGGGCTACTTTGAGAAAGAATGGACCAGAGGGCTGAGTTATATCTATTTTTCATGTCTCTTCAGTCTTCTGGTTCCTCTTCAGAACAGAGGGAGGGTGACCAGCCAGAAGTCGTAGGCAATAAATCAAAGAATATACTAGGTTCTTAGCACATTTCTTGCTCTTTCACTTTGAAAAGCTAACTGTATCTTGTGAACAATCATAAGAGGCACAGCATTTTTTTTGCATTTGAGAAGTTATAACTCAGAAAACAAAAGGTAGGGCATGTTTAATGGAGATGACCTCAATCTCAGTACCAATACTACCCTACAAGGAATGGTAACATGAGTGTTATACAAAGGATTTCTACAGTGGAAATTGCCAAACTATATAAATCTTGAGTCACTGTCACCCTCTTAGTATGGTATAAACCAAGATGTTCTTTGTGTAAATTAAATTAGTGTTGGATTAATGAGGCCTGTAGTAAATATGTTAGTTGATTTGACTCTGAATGAGTTCCAAGTGGTACTCATGTAGGTTCATGATATACATAACTACAAACAGTTACCATGAGTCAAAAATTACTCCCAAATGTAACGCGTGCGTTTTGTAATAAGCACTGCACTTTTTTAAGGGTCAAAGCTTCTATATAAAAGACTGTTGTTTGGTCCATTAGGGAGAAAGGATGGAAAAATGTGGCTTTTAAAGTGTTTTACAATGCTTTCTTGGTATCTCAGAGGAAAAGTATTAAATAAAAGGTAAAAATATGAAGAAAATTTGAGCACTTATTTTCTGATTCTTTGATTGTTAGCAACTCTCTGGGTAAGTACAGGCCAACAAAGAGCCAGGATTCTGTGGTGCTGATAACTCCTTAGTCTAGCATCAACCAAGATGGAACAGAGAGATTTTAGTTGTTCAAGCTGTGTCCTGATGGTATTAAATTTAAAAATACTTTCTAACTCTACCATATTTTTTCTTATTGGTATATCCCACATTTTCCAAAGATTCTCAGTGTCACTATTCCTACTTCAGAGACAGAATAAGAGACAAGTGAAAGACCCTGGCTAAGTTTAAATGGCAGGTCAGTTGTAAAACTGGGAACAGAACAAAGTTATCTGTAGTCCACAACCAGTGTTCTACTGATTGGTAAATACTGTGAATTTACCAAATCTTCCAGTTATCAGACATCTCTGCATTTACTGAAGCCATTTTCGGCAAAAGAATAAAGGTGGGACAAAGGGACAATAGACAGCACGCTTTCTTTTCTCTGTTATCATTTTGAAATGTGTATGAAATGTGCCAAAATAAAATTCTAAGGAAGACAGGAGAAAACCAATTTAATATAAAAACCAAACTTTGGTGAAAAACTGTGGGTTTTTTAAATTAATCTAAGTTTCAAATCACTTTCTTTCCAGGATATCTAAATCCAATCCACAGTAATCAATTCCAGGGTGAACACCTCATATTTCACATCATTAAAATGCAGCACAATGTCATGTTTCTTATCTTTTGAAGAAATACTGCCATTATATTCATCAATATACATTTCCAAGGACAGAGTTTTCATGTTGGTTTAAGCAACAGGTCTTTCACAGCATAAATGAGATGAAGATGAAAAAGAATGTTTTCTAGTCATTGTAAGGTATGGTGTATAATGTAACTATCTGTACAAATTTTTCCATTAATACTTTAGATTCACATTTTCCTACTGAAATGCACTTTTAAATATGTGTCACGGTTTAGCCCTGTTGGATAATTAAGTACCATCAGTCACTCGACCACTCCACCACCCCCACCCTCCCAACTCCCACTGAGGAAGAATCAGAGGAAAAAAAACCAAGGGAGTGTGATATAAAATAATTAAA
>NW_010233533.1:0-262 GCF_000690775.1 Eurypyga helias
GCTGGTGCTGGGGGGTGCTGGCACCCATCCAAGGGCTTTCCCAGCTTCCGATACTCCCCGTGTTCCCAACTGTCCCACCCCAAGCAGGGGGGGACTCACTGCTCAGAGCCGACCCCCCCGACCAAAGGGGAGTGCACCCCATAGCCCGGCACGCTCGGGGCACGCGCGGGGAGTGGGCTCGGGGGCCACAGCTCCTTCGTTAGCTCCTTCGTTAGCTCCTTCGTTAGCTCCTGTGCTCGCCCGCTGGTCCGGTTGCTTGCTC
>NW_010233534.1:0-1225 GCF_000690775.1 Eurypyga helias
ACTCCACGACCGCCCCGCGCTGCCAGCCGGCACAGAGTCACCAGCTCCGCACCGCCCGGCCCACCAGTGACGAGCGCAGGCCACCGTAACCGGCACCGGGGGGGAAGGACCCGCGGGAAAACACAGCAAAGCAAAGGCACAACATTTCTCCATCTCATCAACACGTGTTCCCAGAGCAGGGACAGGAGCCGCAGCTCTGGGAGGGTCAAAAGCCACGTTCATAGAATCATATAGAATGGTTTGGGTTGGAAGGGACCTTAAAGATCATCTAGTTCCAACCCCCCTGCCATGGGCAGGGACACCTTCCACTAGACCAGATTGCTCCAAGCCTCATCCAGCCTGGCCTTGGACACTCCCAGGGATGGGGCATCCACAGCTTCTCTGGGCAACCTGTTCCAGTGCCTCACCACCCTCTCTGGGAAGAATTTCTTCCTGATATCTAATCTAAACCTCCCTGATTTCAATTTATACCCATTACCCCTTGTCCTATCACTACAGGCTCGTGTAAAAAGTCCCCCCCCAGCACCCTTGTAGGCCCTTCAGATACTGGAAAGCTGCAGTAGCAGCTTCCAAGCTGGAAGACAAAGAGCCTCCAGGCAGCACCAGGTTTCGTTCTGTTCTCTTGGACCCTGCAGCAATAAAACCAGGGGGAAGCATTGTCTTACTTGGTCTGTTTGTTCACCACAATCACAGAACAATCCACAGGTCTGTCTGCATCGAAACGCCTCTTGATCTCCTCGTAGTACTGCCGGTACAGCTCCTCTCGGCGCCGCTCCTCACGCGTCGGACGGTCTGCAAGCGAGCCGGGGGGGCGGAACAAGTAACGCCCTTTGGGCCTGCTTGGGGCATCCCGGAAGGCAGCGCGCCCGGCACTGCAGGCAACTCCTGGAGGGAGAGCGCGTCTGCCCGCTGCAACCGTGGGGTACTCACCTTCGGAGCCGCCGGGCGCCCTGTCGAAAGGCTCTTTGTAACGGTCGTAGTAGGAGTCGTCCTTCCGCCGGTAGTAGTCATCCAGGCGAAGGTACCGGTCGTAAGCTTCATCTCGCCTGCAACGTTTGCCAGAGACAAGGGTGTCCAGGGCTCAGCGCCACTTCGGGCAGCGGCTCCGGCCGACGCCTCACGCGCAGACCCCGCCTCGGGTTCAACTGCTGGAGCGCCCACCCCCACCCCGCAGAGCCCCCAGCTGCCGCAGCCAGAGCGACTGCCTGGTCCGAAACGCCTGACG
>NW_010233535.1:0-215 GCF_000690775.1 Eurypyga helias
CGAGCGGCTGTTGCGGGCCCGAACCGGGCCGGGGACTTGGCGTCGGGCTGTCCCCCTCCGTCAGGCCGAGCGGGCTGTGCAGCCCCCGCAGAGGCTTTCACGGGGAGCAGGCGCAGCGCTCTGCCCACCAAGCACCCCGCGTCCCGAAAAACGACCCCTCTCCCCCAAGAAGCTGGCAGGCGGGGGCAGTGCCCGCTCTCCGCTGCCGAGGTAAA
>NW_010233535.1:299-1431 GCF_000690775.1 Eurypyga helias
GGCCGAGCGAGGTGCGGTGCACGGGGCAGGAGCAGGGAAGAAACTGGATGCGCTCCCTGGGAGAGCGCTGGTGCTCCTGGGCCAGGCATCCCTGGGAAAGTAGCATGGGATATGTAATTAAAACCCGTGCTGTGTCTTAAAGCAGTAATTAAGGGGAGTTGACAGCCTTAATTGAACGTTTGGAGTGGTTAATGTTGTGTCACGCTTTTTTTTTGCACAACTCTGGTGTTTAGATCAAATTGTTTCAGAAGTTGCGACCTGACTTAATGCCGATGCCTGGGCGAGAGCGACCCGTCGCTCGCGAGGATTACGTAGCATGCTGCCAGGCTTTATCTCGGCGTTTCTAGCTCCTCCCCGAGACCTCTTGCTCAAACACACCGAGCACTTCTGGCTGTGCCGGCTTGAGCAGAGGCAGCACAGCGGGAGCAAACCTGAGGAGTGAGAGGCGTTCGGGGGGTTTTGCTTCGGCCTAGCGCTTGCCTGGTGCCATCAGCGGGCTGCACGTCTGTTAGCGCTTGGGGCAGAGCGGATGCATTTCTGGGATGCATCCTGTGGCTTGCAAAAAGGTAGCATGGAGAGATGATCTGGCTCCTGGTCCTACCTGTCTCCTGGCTTAGCCCACGGCAGCTAACAGTTCCAATGGCAAGGGAAGAGCGATTCCCCTGCTGTCGCAGACGCCTAACGTGAGTAATTCCTGCGTAGTGCAGAGGCTCTGCTAGCGAACTGTTAGGTGCAGACAGCAGTTTTGCGAAGGCTGGCAAAGCCCTGGTGTGTTTTCCCTCGGGTGGCAGAAGGCACCTCCTTGCTCTAAGGAGCGCTTCCTAGTGCCTCCAAATTCCCTTCTCCAACAGTAGGAAACACTTGACTAGTAAAAAGGATGACGGTTGTTTTGGTTTTTGCTTACCAAGGGCAAAGCAGTGCCCTTTCCTCTAACCTTGTTGTGGCGGGCGGATGACATGCGTTGGCTGAAATACAGCCAGTCCGAGGGAACCACTTGGGATGGAAGGATGCGCTCCGTACAGTGTTCGCCCGGCGAGGCTGGAAGCGGCGCCTGGAAAAGGAGATCAGTGTCCAGCGACCTCAGCCCCTGCCCGGGCCGCGATCCCGCGGGTGCCGGGAGGCGGCGACACCT
>NW_010233536.1:0-37819 GCF_000690775.1 Eurypyga helias
CTGCTAGTGGAAATGTCATTTTTAAAGACGTTTAAAATTAGTCCTAGGAAAGAAGTATAATGTGCATATTGAAGAATGAGGGTCTATATTACCTTGTGATTTAATTTTCAATTGCCTGTCTCACAGATTCTATACTCAAAAAACGCTACCTAATCTAATAATCAGAATTTTATTCCATCAGAAGTGCAAATTTAATAATGAAATTGTATTACTGCATGAATACTACTACATCTCAAAATCAGGTTCTGTGTTATATGGAAATATCATCAGTGAAACAAGACTGATTTCCTAGATCCTGAAGGCTTAAAAAAATTAGCCCAGCTCACCCCTTCTGTACTATTTCTTTTCCTTTCCTGCAGGAAACTCTGATTTAAAAAAATAAAGTATCTGTGAGGTATTCCGAGCTAGTTCAATACAATGCAGCTCTGGCTAACCAGAAATCCTTCACTAAGCTAAATAAGGAGTTCTAACAACAAAATTTTATTAGTGCTATGCAGTTTTCACAAGGCTCTGAAGGAACAAGAACCCTCTGTTGGCTAAACATTTTAAAACACCTCTATCAACCTGCCAACATACGTCTCCTATATATCTTAGAGAATGCTGTAGCATTTTATAGTCATCCCAAAAGAGAAGGTATGTGAGGTCTAAAAGAGGAAGGGGATGGAAAAAAATAACAAACCTAAGAAGGTAAACATTCCAGGACTTACTTAGCCTGAAGACTATCTATCAGCTGATTTTGAGTAATATAAGTCCAGGATAAAAGCAGAACATTTTTAAGTGAGCCTGAAATACTATGTGTCTGCTATGGCCCAATTAAACTGTTTCTAGATATAAAAGATGAAGGGATGGTTGTTCTTCATTTCCAAAATGAAACTACAACTGTATAAAGTTGAAGAGGTGATTGCCTGTATCACGCCTCTCATTTAAACATTTTTCAAGTGTTTCTATTACCAAAACGAAAATATTTTCAGAAGCTTTAATACAGCAGTGTGAAAAGAAAAATTAAAACCAGAAAATGATCTTTTGATTCAGAAGTTGGCATTTCATCATACTCAAACTAACCTACAGAATTTGAAGACAAAGGTATATCCCCCTCTCTCCCATTTCCGAAACTGGCAGGAGTTAGAGTATTAACTCCACAAAGGCAACAAATCCCAAAACAAACCCCAGAATTAAGTTGAAACATTTATCCATTCATTTTTGAGGTGGAAATTGCGGAGTCGTAGAATAAACTTTAATTTCCCTGCAGGATGAAAGCAGTAGAGGCAACAATCACTCTAGGACCCCATGAAAATTTCACATACTTCATTATAGCATAAATAAGCAATTAAACACAAACTAAAATAATTGCAAGAGGGTTTTTTTGTTTGTTTGGGGTTTTTTCTGCACTTTTTTCTCTTTTACCTTGTATTGTCTTTGTATTCAGCCTAGAAAGTAGTGTACCAGAACTGCATATTTACACTACTTACTCTCACCTCACTACGTGAGAGCAATATATGGTTTAATTTATTTAAACTCAAGGAGATTATTACAATTCTGGCAAAATCAAAACAAATACTACATTTAAAGGAAAAATCAAACATTTTAGTATACTCAAAAACCCTTAAAGGTGGTATTGGCAGATGGCCCCCTGTAAGAGGGGCCACAAATTGGAAGACAGAATTCAGAAGAGCCTTGATGATAAATAAAACCAATTTGGAAAAAAAATGGGAAAAACTTAAATTTCCATTATAACACAGGAATAAATATACTCACATAAATACAGGATTACAAAAAAATAGCCTGTTGTGCAGAAAAGGATCTGTGGGTTCCAGTGAATCACAAATAAAGTGGGAGGCAATTCTATGTTTGCAAAAAGTACCATACAGTAATACATAAACAGGGAGTGTCACTTGCAGGCACCTGGATAACTCTTACGCTTCAGTTTGTGCTACTGAATTCTCAGCTGCAATACTCTCTAGCTTTGGGCACTGAATGTCAAGAAATATCTGGATCAATTTGAGAAAACAGAACTAGACCAACAAGGTCTTATCCTCAACAGGGATAAGACTAATACCCTCCCTAGGAAATAACCCACGGAGAAAGGCTGTAGGGAGTGAAGTTGTATGAAGAGAAGAGAATGGGAAAAAAGAGTATGTATGACAGGCATGACTGCAGCCCTCAAATACATAACAGGTACCCATAAAGAGTAACAGGAAGTTTTTCTCCATTTCCACACCAGGCTGAAGGAGGAAGACAAGGTATTTTGACTAATGAGAGAAAGACTTCCTAACGATATGCATCAGAAGAGCTGGTAGGAAGGGACATAGGGCTTAAGTGTAAGACAAACACCTGTAAAAAATTGGGTTTTTAATAGCTGATTCAGGTCTGGATAGGAAAACAGAAAATTCCAGTTTTCCAGTCTACACTTCTGTACTTCCTCTTGAGTGCAAAGAGTCGAATGCAGATGAATAGCTCACTCTAAAAGGCAGAGACCGTAATACCGTGCAGACGCTATGGGTGCAGTGCTGTCGATTCTCCAGCTATGACTTAGCACACTGCTGCAGTCAGTTTTCCAAAGCATTATTCACAGAGCTGGGAACAGGAAATACAGCGGGGCTGTGTCACCAAGTCATTACAAGCAGAAGTACTACCAAAGTGCTTCCTAGAGCGGGAATTCTACCTTCTCCTCACCTACACAGTACCATGTGTGCTCTGGTGCTATTTAGTGACAATAATTGATCTTATTGCTTGATCTAACAAAGGTCTTGGCCTTCTCTGTCCCCTTCATTCACAACGGTCTTTACACGTTCTTTAGCTTCTCCTTTAGCACCCTGGGGATCCAGCATCCATAATGCCAGGCATCATGTTCCCCTCTTCATCAGCTTCACCTGAAGCTCACCAACTACAGCCATACCAGCAAACCAAATAATGCCAGTTTACTCTGCAAACATACTCAGACACTGAAATGCAACAGCTGAACTTTCATATCGCTAAACAATTGAAACCATCTCAGAACAACTTTGATCGGCCAACTTCTTCCCTCCCAAACTTAGGCACAATTTGGAAATTCCTGTGGGACAAATACCCTTCCCAACAAGCAACTTCAACTCATCCTCTGCACCCAGGAAGTAAAGAGAGCTTAATGGTGAGGACGTGGGTCATCTCATGTCGACTGGCCTCAGTGTCGCAGAGCAATCTGAAGCACATTTAACGTACTACTACAGCCATGCCCATTGTCCTGTGAGGCCCCAGGTAAGGAAATCATTATTAATGGCAGCTAGAATAGAAGCTGTTGCACTCAGGAGCTGTTAATAAACAGACAGAAGTGGTATGTTCTCTCTGTTTCTTCAGGAGTGGACTCTTCACAATGAAGAAATTCTTTTAATGAGTCCCCACTGTAGACCCCCGGTTCCCACCACAGAAGGAAGAAAAATCCAGCGGTTGCACCTCTGTCTTGGACAGTTAGGAACTCATACAAACAGTGTCTACCTGCTAGAATTACTCTAAGTAAAAAGAATGTAATTTTAGTCATAAGAATGTTAAACACATATAGGAAAGCAACTATTCCAGTACCCTCAACCAATAATACACATTTTTGAAAAAAAGAAAACACATTTTTACACTCTGAAGGTCTGATTTGAACTGACAAAGTCCAAAATATTCCAGATAAAACTGGTATTTCATAAACACAATTATGCCTTTCACTTTAAGAAATGGTTTGAGTTAAATGTGAAATGGTAATGCTCGCTCCAAGTTTCCTTGGGATTTTGTTACTTTAGGTTAAATGCTTTACTTCACATAAGGTTTCTTGTGTTGAATTGTAGTACAACTGTTTACTCAAGTGGCAGCAGCATACTCTCTGATAAATTAAACGGACATTTATCAAAGGTAAGTTGACATGTTTAAATGTTAAACGTAAGCACTGTAAGACAAGTACAAATAGTTTCTACCTGGAGGTTACATATCCAAATCACTAGATAGATATTTTAATTAACTTCTGCACAATAAAGAATGTTTGCTTTTGAATTATTGAAGAACATTTCCTGAGAGAGGAAGATGCAAAATGTCATGCAATATATTTTAAAGTAGTGTTTACATATAAATAAAAATTGAAAATTTTTCTTCCCATACAACACAGGCAAGAGAGAGAAAAATGCTGTTTAGGACCATAAATCTTGGGGTCAAGATTTAATGTTAAATGAACAAATGAAGAGACTTCCACCAGACAGAGGCATAATACATGGGTAGAGGGGTTTTCATTACTAAATCTCATTTTATTCTTAATACACTACATTATGATCCAGTAACGCAAGCATGTAGCCACCTCACCTTCTGAGCCTAAAAGATGAAGACAAACTATAATAGTCAGTGCTAAACCCAAGGAAAATGCATCTCTGGTTGAAAGAAAACAGTTAATACACTTCTCATTTCTACAACCCCATAGTCTGGCTACCTAAAGAAGAGCCTTCTTGCCCTACTAACAGTAATTCTTAGAATCACAGAGTCATAGAATTCTTTAGGTTCAAAAAGAACTTTAAGATCACCAAGTCCAACCACTAACCTAACATTGCCACGTCCACCACTAAACCATGTCCCTAAGCACCACATCTGTACATCTTTCAAACACCTCCACGGATGGTAACTCCACCACTTCCCTGGGCAGCCTGTTCCAATGCCTGACAACTGGAGAACAACTGGCCTTGCTATAAAGACTGAGGCAAAGGCGGCATTCAGTACCTCAGCCTTTTCCTCATCCTTTGTCACTATGTTTCTCCCCACATCCAATAAAGGATGGAGATTCTCCTTAGCTCTTCTTTTGTTACTAATGGGTTATAGAAATGTTGTTTATTGTCTTTTACAGCAGTAGCCAGATTAAGTTCTAGTTCAGCTTTGGCCCTTCTAATTTTCTCCCTGCAAGACCTCGCAACACTCCTGAGTTCCCTGTCTCTTATTCCAAAGGTCATAAACTCTCCTTTCTTTCCTTGAGTTCCAGCCAAAGCTCTCTGTTCAGTCAGGCCGTTCTTCCCGTCTGGGTCATCTTTTGCCACATGGGGATGGCCTGCTCCTGCACCTTTGATTTCCTCCCTGAAGAATGTCCAACCTTCCTGGACTCCTTTGCCCTTCAGGACTGCTTCCCAAGGGACTCTGTCAATCAGTCTCCTAAACAGGCCAAAGTCAGCCCTCTGGAAGTCCAAGGCAGCAGTTCTGCTGACCACCCTCCTTACTTCTCCAAGAACTGAAAACTCTATAATTACTGTGCCCAGGACAGGCTCCAGCCATCACATTCCCCACAATTCACAAACAACAGGCCCAGCAGGCACCTTGCCTAGGTGGCTCCCCCACCAGCTGTGTCAGGAAGTTATCTTCCATACAATCCGAGAACCCCCAAGATTGTCTCTTCTCTGCCATGCTGTAGTTACAGCAGACAGCTGGTAAGTTGAAGTCTCCCATGAGAACAAGGGCTAGCAATTGTGAGACTTATCCAGCTGCTTGTGGAATATTTCATCTGCCTCTTCACTCTGGTTGGATGGTCTATAACAGACTCCCACCATGGTACCTGCCTTGTCGGCCTTCCCCCCGATTCCTGCGTGACCATTCTCAGGCACTTTCATGATTTATAATACATCAATAACCCTCGTGCCTTTGCTGCTACCTGGATCTTCATTCCTTACCTCCACTGAGACAGACTGGAAGGACCTTGATAGCACACCATCCCTCAAACATTCTTGTGCTGCCCTCAGGCCTATCTCTAGAGAGCCTGCTTTTATTCCTTTCCCCCCTCAAATCCAGTTTAAAGCTCTTTCAATAAGCCCTGCTGACTCCTGTATAAAGCTCCTTTTCCCCCTTTGAGACAACTGTATCCTGTCTGTTGCCAGCAGGCCTGGTGTCACGTAAACTGACCCATGATCAAAAACCCCAAAATTCTGCCAGTGACACCAGGCTCAGAAACAGGTATTGATCTGCTGACTCTTCCTGTTTCTTCCCTCATTATTTCCTGCAACTGGGAGGATAGAGGAGAATACTACTCGTGCTCCTGACCCCTTAACCAGTTGTCTTAAGGTAACAAGCTGGGAGACAGAAGCAAGCTGCAAACCCACAGGAGCACAATGTAAAGCACCTTCTCATCAGGGCTTCACCTTTCAAACCACTGAAGCATCTGGACGCTCAAAATGATAATAAAAACTAAAAGGTTTTACTCACAGTTAAAACCAGGCTCAATAGTTTTTCCAGCTTCAAGACTGTTTATTGTAATCTGAAAGATGATGTGCAGCAGCAGAAATGATAGACTGGTGAAACACAGAGATTTCAATAATCGTCCTGTGTGCCCTAAAAGACAAAATACACATACATGTAATTGGTAAATTTCTCAACATTGATTAAAGGTTTTCAGTATAAAACCAGTAAAAATATTCTGGCCATGGATATATCTACAATCAGTTCCACATTACTCATGATTGTCCCTTAGGGGTCAACGTCATAGTAAAAAACGTACTTAAATTATAGTGTCTTCGAGTACTCTTCAATCACAAACCCCAACGATGGTTATTACTGACATTTTCTTTACTTTTTGGATTAAAAATAATTAAAAAAAAAAGTTTCTCAAGGCTTCAGGTAGCAATTTTACATTAATTCTAACATCACAACGCTTATCACCACATTACCTGGTACCAAGGCAATATATGGATGATACTTTCATACTTGAGAAAATAAAAAACTGTTAATTCAATTACTCTTTCCAAAACAAATTACGTGGGAGGGAGGATAACAACACAAAAACATCAGTTTGGTTCAGGAATATAGACATACTTTCAAATGAATGCTTTGCTTTGTGCAGACTGCCCTCTCTCTCTTCCTTTAGAGGTTTTTGAAAATAATTTTCAGTACACACTGAAGAATCCTGTGCCAGATACACTTGGTCATAGTTCCTCTATGATTTATGTAATACCTATAGCCAAAAGCCAGTAGAAAATGTTTGACGAAGACTTAGAAAATGCCTTATAAATCCTCTAGGAACCAGCTTAATCACAGGCAGCCAAACTTGCAAGGTATGAATATATAAAGTAAACCATTAGTATTTCAGAAAATATGCATCTTCAAGACTAAGTTTTATTGCTGATAAAAGACAACATTAATATCACCCTACCTGACCTATCTGCAGTAAAGTTCTATTTCCAAGTATTTTATACCTAGATTTTACACCGTCTGCTTCATGCATTTGAAAGTCTCTTTTTTATTTGCAGATTAAAAAACAGCAGTGCTGAAATTCTTACCCAAGGTTACAAATAAATCCGAGGCAATGGAGGACAGAACTCACAGAGAATACCTGGGAAATGCTCACTCTACATGCAGCCTGTTTTGTTCATACTTATTCTGCATGTTTCTATTAAGAGCAACAACCAGAAAGACGACGACGGTTCATATTCTGTATCTAGCCAGTAAATCAGCTTTTGCTTCCTATTTGTTATAGTGCAAGTGTGTTGTTCGTGTCCTGGATGGTAGTTTATAAAGCAAAGAATCAGATAAACATTACTCAACAATTTTAGAAAAAGTTAGACTGTTGCAATCGATCAGGCTCAAAACTTTCATTATATGATCACTACCTTGACTGAAACTTTTTGAATAGTAAATGCCTTCAATGAAATTCACTGTTTGGTTTTTTTTGAATAAAGAGATTAAACCATTCCAACACAATGAAAAATGGCAAGAGCGAGCCTACATATGAACTCCTGTGACCTGAAATGGAAGATACACTCTCTAGACACGTGCTTTGTATGACCTATTCACTAGTCTTCACTGGTAAGACACCCGAATCTGCACAGAATGCAGACAACCTGGGCTGCAGAGCATTACAAAACAAAAAGGACTAGATTTTAAATTCTTTGGATCAGAGGTCATTTTTTTGTTCCTCTTCTACAGATGCTGTCCTGACGTCCTGGCTTAGGACAACAGGTTTGAAGGACTGTAAATGCATAAATAACAAAATAACTCTGATTTTCAAATTCCTTGGACGAGTGAATATATGACAAGCTACATGTTACTGAATCTTTTGTTAAATGTGATGTCATTATGTAATGCAGTCCAAGGACTGCTAGCTTTTATAATTATTTTGGCAAGTTTCAATATCTGGTGGTTTGTCCCTACATTACCAGATCCCATGCTCACAGTATTCCAAGAGCCAAATGTTCAGAATATACTAAAAAATGATGTATCTCAAAGCTGGAGGCAAACAGTTTGACAACACAAACGCCATGGATTTAACAGCTGTGTTAAAGTGTACAGATTTTAAAGACAGTCTGGTGATTTCTGAAACTGCGAGTAACAGTCTCCTCAGTTCTTGGGAGTTAACAAGTCAACAGATATCAAGCACTGAATTTTTCATATAGAAGTGGATTTAGAAGTTTTTTGATAGAATTGATTCAGTCAGCCTCCAAAGGAAAAAAAAAAGCAATATGATTAGCTAATGCGCATTCATTTCCCAAATTGTTTCCACATAAAGACATAAAACAATTAAAAATCTTGGGTGTATCTTTCCATATTTCACGTGCCATATTGTCTCCAAAATGTTTCTCAATGTTAGACTTCATTTTTTAAAGCTTGAAAACAAATATATCTGAATCATATACAGAACAAAGCACTCCTTTACCAAAGCCTTAACTTCTGCAATTGTCATCCTTTTAGGAACTGTAGAAAACGTTGAAAACAGATTTCTTGAAATGCTGAAATGTTGAAAGAAGATCCCCTTCTGCACAAAGCTCGGCAAAATTTTAAAGGACTATTAACACCCGTGATAATAAATAAGTGCACTGATAAATATGGCAGGGGAAACAGGCAGCTGGAAGGCAGCTAGACACGCTCAGTGCCGGTTACAGCATTGCTCAAGGGCTGCTGTCTTCATCGCCATCGGTGGGAGGACCACCATCAGATGCTTCGGAGCAAGAGCCCTTTGCCTGCACCACATTTAGCTGTGCCGGCAGAAACTAGGCATGAGAAGTATTTGGAGAAAAGTAAGAAATACTATGCCCCTGATTTCAAAAGTTTTGGAGAGACATCAACAACTTGGGAGAAAGGGGAATGCTAAAAATCAGTGAATTACTGGATACATAATTTATGCCAAGGTAGAAGTGACAGATTTGGATAAGGGATGAGTTTCAATTTATAGTTGGGTTTGGATAAACCCATTTGACTGTATTTTTACTTACATGCTTTTCTTCCTACTGGAAACTTAGTCCTAAATTACACAAAGAAAAAATTAACTGTACGTATACAGAGCTGAGATGGTGAGAAAAGAGACAACTGAAATTAAATTCCTGAAATAAAACAAAGCTGCGTATGATGAAGAAAGATTTTGGTCATCCTTTCATTTTTATTTATCCTACTTCCCTCACAGTTACAATCCTTTTGCTAAAACACACCTTAACTGTTCAGTTGCCCTAACGTGAAAGTCCTTGGGGACACAAACGGAAGCCAAATGTCCCACAGAGAGG
This sequence comes from Eurypyga helias, assembly GCF_000690775.1. Classification (NCBI taxonomy): domain Eukaryota; kingdom Metazoa; phylum Chordata; class Aves; order Eurypygiformes; family Eurypygidae; genus Eurypyga; species Eurypyga helias. Next base: position 9,468 of record NW_010233536.1, read on the forward strand.
AAATACATACCGTTCAGAAAGCTGCACGGAGAGAACGGTCGTGCAAGAGAACCTCGTCCCAGCCCACACCAGAAATTGATTCCTTGGTGTTTATCTTGATGTACAGACTCATGTACGACCATCAAGACTAAAATAAGAAAAATCTGGCAAAACACCTGGGTTTGTAGCTTGAGCGCTGGGTTCCGACTGTACTCATCATACCAGAGTGGTGCCACCAGCTTCAGCCAACTGTGGTGGATGGAAAGGAAAGAGCACATTTGCCCCAGAACTGGCCTGAAAGACTAAGGAAAGCGGGCTTGCTTTCAGGAACAGTGGGACTTCCTAATGGCACCCAGAGGGACCAAAACCTGGCATCTGGCTTTAGAAAAGTACCCCAGCGTATCTCAGAAACACTCAGGGAGGCTGGAGCAGGCTGTCCTTCCAGAAGGCTCCTGGGAAAGGGCTTTCTCCCCACCAATCAAGCCTGCAGGAAGCTGGTCAGGATGCAAAGGCTTCATTACCCTCCTTCTCTCCAGCCCAGTTGCAACACTAAGCTGGACTTAAGAGGGCCAGAAGCTTTTCACACGTGGCAGAGGAATCCATTTCTTATTTTTCAAAGGTTATCCAGCCAAGAGCCGGATTAGTGATGGCATGTCCCCCCAGCCACAGGCATGTAACCTCAGTACAACTAACTATTCAAATGCGTCCCACCAGGACTGCTGCCTTCAACAAACACGTGCACCTCTTGACTGCCTACATCGTGATCGTATGCAAAGGTGGAGTCTGCTGCTCACGTCATTTCCAACACAGGAAAACAGTGGATTCATGTTTAGACAGGCAGCCCTGCGATCTTTTCTTCTAACCTCTTTCCTAAATCAGAAGAGTATGACAGAACTCAATTTTTTTGTACCTGTGGAATGTCATAAGAGCTCCTTCCAAAAGGGTGTGCTAAGGGGACATCAAATAACTGATCAGCCAATTGTCACTGAGACCCGCTTTAAAAAACACATATATTAGCTGCTACAGCACAGTCTGACCACGAGCCCATGGCTCTTGTGAAGTGCCTATCATGTTGTGTTGTACCATATCATAGTTCCAGTTGTTTGCAAGGTGCATTCACCCCGCACGGTTTCTTATCCTCTATCTGATGTATTGGGATGGGGTACAACAAAAGAATTGGTTGAGTCTCTAACGAAGTTAACAATACGACTAACAATTTGTCCTGATTTTTCAGTAAGCAGTACTAAGCATTTACACACAGAAGAAAATTCAAAGGGCCAGCATTCATTCAGCATGCCCTAATGATACCGGAAAAGGAAAAAACAGAGGAGGAAAATAACAGATTCTAAAAATTAATTAATTTGAGACCATTTACTATCCCAACAGTGTAATTCATTAATCACGATCATAGGTATGCTGCATGTTTTCACCTAAAGAGTAGAACTAAGAGCATTTGGGTGCCTTATTTGAAGCTTTTATTACTTTGCACTGGGATATTTTTTTTTTTTTAAATGGAACCTTAGTGCTGCATTTTCTGAAGTTCTGCTTTTTTGTGAAATTCTAACACCTCTTTAGCCATGCATTGTACTCTGAACTGCTGCAGCACATTCAATTCTACTTCAACAGTTTTGCTTGGGAATTTTTCATACAACACTCTTCATTCAGATCACAGCAGATGAAATACCAAAGCACAGTCATTTTTCACATAACCTTTGATAGCATACCATGAGGGATAAATATTAATGTGCATTTATCTCCTGAACTGGCGACACTTCAGTTAATAAAGTTACTCTATTACAGCCATTCAGGATTTATTTTTTACTAAACCTCTTCATCAGTAAGTGACAAACAAAAGTAAAGACCTCTGGGGACAAGGCTTGGTTGCAGTAAACTTGGGCAGCACAGACAGGGTCAGTCTGTGCTGCTGAAGTTTACTGCAAATTCTGAAACAGAACTTGTTTCAGCTAGAAATCTTAAAATCTTAATTTCTTGCCATCAGGAAACCTAGCAATCACCTCAGAGCCCAGCTGGAACCAGGGTCCCGAGATTTTAGTCTCCTGCTCCATGGTTCCAAACAGGAGCCTGTCAACAATGTCTATATGGTAGACTGGGGCAGGGAAGAAAACATTTAACTAAAAAAAACTGTCCTTTGGAAAAATTTGGATGTTTGGGGGTCATATGATCTGCTAGGAAAAAAAAAAAAGGCAAAACATCCTAATTTCCCAATTATGGATTTCCCAGGAGATCCCACCTTTCGTCAGCTCTCCTTCAAGCGTCTTAAGATATCACAACTAAGTTACTGAGATAAGTGCAAGAAAAGAGTTTTGATTTGAAGTTGGCTTCTACCAAAGTTCCAGAGGTGATAAAAGATAAGAGTTGGTTACAGCTAATCATCAGAAAAATGTCATCACGTAGTCCAGCATGAACATCTACCACTTTGACCATAGGTGTCAAACAGAGTCACACATTTAAACGTATATACAGGTAAAAGTTTATAAGCACGAAATAAGCATCTTTCATTTGACAAGAAAACCTTTTACTTCAGTACAGGCAGCCAGCAAGACTGAAAAATACAGATCTCTTTCAGTCCCCTTTCCTGAATTCATCTCTACTACTGTACACTAATTGACACTTAACGCAGCAGGACACCTCCCAGTGATCAAGGAAGAGAAAGAAGGGGTTCAAACGCGAGTTCTAAATTCAGATGAGATTTTCAGTGATCATTACAGGGTTACACTCGCAAGGCACAAAGCAATTCAGCCCTGTCCAAGAAAGCACTTAAGCACATACGTGCACATCTCCGAGCACATAAACACAGACTGAAGGGCTCTCAATGTTCCATAAAAGGTTCATAAAATAAGACTGACTGCTTCATTGCTATGGTATTGATACTCGATGTGACCTAAATGGCTTAAAGCACACAGCTTGCATCTCAGTGCAACTCAAACCATTTTAGACAACCCTTACACCACCCACTGTCAAATCAGTGCTCTGCAGGGGCTAATTTTCTCTATTTCTCCTCACAGTTACAACCTGTTCTTAGGTCCAAGCGTTCAGGGTAGGCATAACCACAGTGTTTTCAACTCCTCCCCGTGGACTTTTGGAGGTGCACAGAGACAGTGCCCTCCAGTTTTACATTCTGTAATAACGATTATAAACATTTGCTAGTACAGTTATATCTGTTACTAAACAATCCTAAGACATAAAATACCTGTAGTATTTCTACATGCACAGTACAGCTATGCTTCGAGGTTTGGCCTCTTGAGTGCTGACACGCAATGGGACAAAACTATGAACAAAGGATGGAAGAAGGCAATTGTCTGGAAGGGCTACACTAAGAATAAAATTTGATAATGGTGTGCCTTGTACACTGCATATCATATAATGGCAAGCCACTGACCCACCAAGTAAAGAAACAGCTTATCAGCTCCTATTCACTAAGTCTTAGTACTTCTTAAGTAGACTCGAAAAAGGTAATGCTTAAAATCATCCTGAAGCTGCCAGGAATTATTTCAATGGTTAATTTTTCTACCCAAAATAATGACAAAACTTACTTCCTTCTTTCTTCAAAGCACTGTCATCCTTCTACTGCACAATAAGCATAGTTATAGGTACATTTATATTTAGCTTAATAGAAAATGCATTACATCTTTTCTTCCCAAAGAGTATTTTACAGGATTTGAGTTTACTATAGCCTTGAACAGTGGGAAGACATCGCCACTGCAAAAATACAAACCACTTGGTTCACTCACTAAATTTCCTGCAGCAAAACAAAAACAGCGAGCAATTAACTAATGCCATGGTCTGTTCTTTACCTGCACAGGCTCAAACCTTAAAATGTGTATCCACAAACAACAGCTCAAGATGGCATGCTATTATTTTTAGCTATGTTTAAAGCTATGTGCTCAAGCAGCCACAGTGAAATCCAGACTAGGAAAGTACATGATTTCAGATTCAGAACTTCCTGCAAAAGTTTCCCAATGTTTCCACAGTTTTGTCCATGGTTTCCTGAACATGCCGATTATTCCCGTAATGTAGCCCAATGTCGCAATCTGTAACCGTGCCCAATAGAAAGATTTTCTAATAAATTTACAAAAAAGGCATGATTCCTTAATTTCAAGCAATGCTTTGTATTATAATGTATTCCTTTGCATTTCAAATTATATTATTATTTCTTAAATCATGAAAAAACCAAGAATTTGGAATAGTTTATCACAAAGCACATAATTACCTAAAAATTTTACATTACTTTTTAAAGCAAAATTAGACACTGCGTTCCAGGTCGTATATCTGCACATCAAAAGAAGGTTCCTTTGTATTTTTTCATATAATGTATTTCCTTACACTTCTCTTCCTGTTTCTTTCTCTTTTTAAATTACTACAGAGCTGTAAGAAGGAAACAAGTCAGTTGCAAGACAGACACGTAAAACTGCAGGAAAAAAAACCAGACTTGGGTAAACACAGTCAAAAATGTTATTTGTGATTAAAAAAAACCCAACCCTGATTTAGAAATGAAAACATGAAAAGTGCTGCACAGGGTAATAAATGCCTACTTACTCCAGCTTCTTGCAGGATTTCCTGTTTTTCCTAGAAGTTTTCGTGCCCAGAATGCTACTAGAACTGAGCTGTATCTTCTGCATCAATAGACAATACCATCGTTCAAGCTAGCCATCATCTCTGACTTGCAAGTTTGCACAGGCAATTTACCCATTTTGTTAACAAAATATTTTGTCAGACAAGACTCAGAACCTAACCATTCATTTTTTTTTTTCCAGATGATACTCATAAGCTTTCAAAGCAAACAGCAGCTACTTGATGTCTGCTTCTTAACTTGACAGGTGACTGTACCAAGCTAAATACAGGAAACAAATATCCTCTCAGATACCAGTGCATATGAACACTGAGCAATTTTAAGCCAGAGCTGTTTTTTCACAAGACGATTTGAGGCTTTTAATACAGAGTTCCAGTTACTTCCCTTGAGAATCCAGACTCTCCATGTTTGCTACTAACAGATAATATTTATTTTGAATTCAAGTTAATTCAGCCATTATTATCTGTTAGAAGCAGGGTCTGCAACTGATTCCTCATTCCCCTGTTACGGTCATAAAGAGCCAGTAACTCTACTCAGTACTAAGCTCCTTCAACAACTGAGTCCCAGGACAACAGCAGGTCATGTGCTACAGAGCTGGAGCACAGTTTAAAAAAATCTGTACTTACTAGGAGGTAAATAACCTTAAATACCTACCCACATATGTTCATAAGCCCCAAACAAGTCTGATCCAAGGCAGAGTGAGAAGGCTAGAAGGCTATGTAAACAAGACTAATATGGCTATGGCAAACCAAACCCTCATCCACCATGATGTTTCCACAAGGGACCAAGTGTGCATGTGTACTGAACTCCCAGTGGAAGCTCTGCTATGAATTTCCACCCCTGGCAAAACTTCCCCAAGAAGCTCTAGAGGATGCCTCAGCTCCGGCAAGCGATGTCTTGCAGGGTTTAACATATTTCTGAAGATGGGATTTCATTTCAATGGGAAAATGGAAGAGGACCAGATAGCTTCCTATAAACATCATTAGTATCCTCCCACTGAAATCAGCAGTTTTCTAAAGAAATTAAAATACAAACTTCCCAAGAGACTATGTTGTGTATTTTGTAAAATTATGTAGAGAAATAGATTACAGTCAGAGAACCACAGACCGATGAATCTGACGTGCACACTTGGCAAATTGGTGAAAACTAAAACACAGCTGAGAATCAGACAGTCAGGTAAGGACCATACACTGAGGAGTCCAGGTAGTTACTGGAGGAGATGGTCATGTCTAGCAGATCGTAGAAATCTTCACGGAAACCACAGAATGTGTGTATAAAGATATTTTAGATGAAGCAGCAAACTTAGTTTTCAGTAAATTTCTGGAGAGTATTTCAGAGCAAACTTCTGTCAAAGGCTCTTACAGGAAATGAGCTGTCATGAGAAAGGAGGAAATGTTATCTGGGGACATACCAGCTCTGGCTGATGGTAACTTTTATCTCCCAATCCAGTCACAACAAATACAGAATAAAAATACTTTATTTCCATATTAATGACAGAATTAATCTTATTTGCTACATTTTGCCTAGTATTCATATTATATGTGGAATTAAATGGACGTAGATGTACTGCTTTTGGCTGGGAAAGAATTAATTCTCCAAAGAGTAGCTTGTATGGGACTACGTTTTGGATCTGTGCTGGAAGCAGTGTTGATGACAAAGAGATGTTTTTCTTTCTGCTGAGCAGAAAAAAAAAAGTCAAGGCTTCTCACACCAGCGAGTAGCCTGGGGGTGCACAAGAAGCTGGGAGGAGACACAGCTGGAACAGCTGACCCCAAATGACCAAAGGGATATCCCATGCCCTATAACGTCATGCTCAGCCATAAAAGTCAGGTGAAGAGGGAAGAAGGGAAGGATGTTTGGAGTTATGGTGTTTCTGCGGAAATAACCTTTACATGTGATGGAGCCCTGTTTTCCTCAGGATGGCTGAACACCTGCCTGCCATTGGGAATCAAATGAATCCTGTTTTGCCTTGCTTGTACATATGGCCTTTGCTTGACCTATTAAACTGTCTCAGTCTCAAACTAGGAGTGTTCTCACTTTTACTCTTCTGATTCTTTCCCCCACCCCAATGGGGGGAATTGAGCAAGTGGCTGTCATGCTTAGCTGCCTATTGGGGTTAAACCACGACAATAGACTATAAACATGCAAGAAATCTGAACATCAAGGAACTCATCTATGCTTGCAGAAACACTTGATTTCTTCAGAAGAAATCACAACATTTCTCAATACTGCAGAAAAGGCTTACACTAAGGAAGAATGGAGCTCAGTGAAATGCTGAGATCCTAACAACACCACTTGTGTTTTCTTGCAAATGGTATGCAAAAGCCACTCATTGGAACATCCTGCAAGTCAAGCAGAGAACAACTAGATCTGTATTATCACTATTATATCAATTCCATGTGCGTATTCCCAACAGTTCTCCCCTAATAATCTCTCTGTATATAAAAACAGAGTCTATCATGTTCTAGGTAGATCACACAAAGGAATTTTGCACAAATAATCCATTACTTTCAACTCCAAAATGTTTACTATGAAGTTTCCTTGATAAGCCTACAGGTCAAGACCCTAAATGAGCCATCACTTTTCCATATGAAGATACCTGTTAATTTTTCAGACAATTAACTGCAGAGAGAAGCAAACAGTTAATTTTTCCCCAATTACAAACATCCTGTGTTTTGCATAGTGGAAGAAGGTGGCCAACATTACAGTAAGTCAAGTCCTTGCTATTAAGCTGTCTTTCAGATAAGTCTGTAGTCGAGTAATGAAGGCACAGCGACCCCTTTCCTTCCTAGGATGGTTGCTACCATGGGTCAGGCAATTTTTGTCAGCAGTACAAATATTCACATGCTAAAAGACAGAATCCATACCAGGTATCAACACTCTGAAATCTTAAATTGCTTCTCTGAACATAATGAATGGTTGATATTATAAACACAGGTAAGGTCAAGAGTTGTGTATTAGTACACAAATCTGGGAGGAAGAAATTTACTGACTATTTTTTAATTACTCTCTTAACGTAATGGCAATAAACAGAGATCCAAGTCTAAGACTAGAAGGGGGAAAATTTCCCACTGCATTTTCAGAAATTTTTTTAAGCAGCTGGAAGAAGTTAAATTTCTGATGAAACAAAAACCTGTGAAAAGGAAACTAAAATGAGTAAAATGTCAAGAAGGAAAAAAAACCACAACCCAACCCCCAGCAAATCCCACACACAACTATGGAATTGACTAGTGATCCAGAATCTCCATCATCGTACAGTCCACTGTTAAAATATTAGAAAGTGTGAAGATAAAAGAAGCTAAGAACAACTGTATCTACACTGGTACAAACCAAAAGTCTGTTCTCAGCAGTAATCACTAGCGGCCATAAGCAGATGCCCAGGGAAGGATACAAGATTAATCTTCCCTCCAAGCCTCTAACCTTTTTCAGATTCCTTGAACCGCATCTGTTCGGTAAATTTCTCCACCATGAACTTTCCCAGACTCACTCTCAGCCATGTGAATTTTCACCTTGCAAACAGGTCAACTGCTCGCTGTATGAAAAACATCCTTTTGCTCGTTCCCAGTTCTCATGTTATGAGAAAAAGAGAACAATTGGTCACTATCCATCTTTTCCCACATCACTCATGATTTTGTACCTCTCAATCACACAAGCTTTCACTTTCATCTGTTCCCAGCTAGAGCCCTAGCACACATATCTGTTCCTCAGACACTCCTGCATATACTTTAGTTATCCTCATCAGCCAGCTCTGAATTCTTTTCCAGTTCTACTACATTCCCCTTAGGGTAGGGCGGCACTGCCACTACAAAATACAGGCGTATCATGGCTTTATACAGCAGCATAATGTTGTTCTGTTTCAGTCTCTGTTTTATACGTTCACATTTCTTTTTTCAACCTCCGCTGAGGCTCTGAACTGATGTTGCCATGAATGTATGTATCACAAGTCCTGGATTGTATGCCTAAGGGACAATGTCAGCTGACACTGGTTTATGTGTGATTTTTTTTTTTTTTACCTTTACATACACTTGCCCCACAAGAACACAAGTGGGGTTAAAGGAAACCAGTGCATTCACTGGCTGAGGAGATTATCTTTTTTACCATGGAGACGGAGCTGAAATTATAAAGGTTACCAAGTGCCTGCCGTTTGAACAGGTGACATGTATTTGGAAATTCCACCTATCTCCACTGTGGGAAATACCCTTCAGAATTCTCTCGTCACATCAGACACTTTCAAAGACTGAGTTTTATCTGCTTGCTTCTGAAGAAATAAATTCTCTCAAAACACAGTTTATCTATTCTAGTGCCTGGAATCTATGGCAAGGAAGATTGTCTAGCACTGAAACAAGTTTGTCACAGACTAACTTATTTCATCCACACATCTAAACTACCTGTAAGTGTGTACGTGCAGTCTTCAAAGATAAATACTTGAGTTCTCGTCTGCAGCCCTGTGGGATTTTATCAAGGTTTCTCAAAATAGTTATATTTCCCCATTAAGAATAACCAGTTACCAAGCATTCACTGAAAGACATTGGCTGAGTAATACTCATGTCCAGCTAGATCTAATATATCTGGCATTTTGTCCTCTGGGGTAGACATAAAAGGATCAGTAGTTTCATTCTTTCACGTACAGCAAAAATTATGGGGATCCTGCAGCCAAATGTAGTAAAACTGCTTCAACACTGAAGCTGCATTTGGCATCTGTGCTCTCCACACATGTAGTTCAATTGTTGGCCAAGCAGCGTTTCAGGATCCAAGAGGCCTCTGCAGTGGTATATGAGACATCGCTGCGATTCAGCTGGGATTTCTCACATCTGTCTTTCTGGTAGAAGGATTTGGAATCATCCCCTGGACAACAGTAGGGCCAGTGGGACAACCACCTCAGACAACTTTCACAAGAAGCACTAGAGACTGGAATAGAGGACTGCACTATTTACACCTCCTCTTGCAGATGCTTGTTAGGATGGGTTGCTGCTTGACCACTTTTAAATATTTCTCTCTGTGGAAGGAGATCTAGGTGTGGAACAAGAAAGACCATATACAGAGAGAATAACAATATGGAAATGGTATGTAAGATGATGGATTGGAACATATGTACTACCATGTTTCACTGGGTATGGTTTTAGCATTCTGCAAATCAAGGAAGTGCAATGGAATAGCTTGCTGTTTTCATGGCCTGGATTTTTAAGTGGTTACTGATGTTGCCTTTGCAGATGACAGAAACCCAACAAAGGCCATGCTGAGTGGCATAAAGCGCGGAGGTGATGGAGGACATGAGGGATGAAGATATTTCTGCGCTCTTTACAACTAATAAAAGAGCGTCTTAGTTCTTTACCATGGAGCGTCAGCTACAAGTCTGGAGGAAAAACCAGAAAACGTATCTCTACCATTCCCTGAGACCATGGGGGAAGAAGAGCAAAGTATACCTTTAAAGACTACTTAGGTGTTTCTAATCACCCAGAAGGTTATACAGCAGTTAAAGTGACTTCAGCACCATGAAATATCAGCTCAAAGCTGCCAAAGTGCCCGAAAGAGCCCTGTGAACCTGCACTTTGTGCTTTGTCGAATGTCAAAGGGCACTAGAGGTTTAAGCAGAGTCTTCAAATGTCCCTGAGAGCCTGAGCTTGGGTGCATAGAACATGTATTGCTCCTATCTCTGCAATTATGAAGAGACGCAATCAAAGATGAACTAATGTGTAACTGTCATACCTGGAGATTCAGGTGTGCAAGACAAGAATAAAATGCTTGTTTGGCTCTATGACCTCTAAACATCCTCTAATTAACTGACATTGAAGCAATGTAGTGCCTAAACTGCAGTTAGCATCATCTCAGTATCACGACTGTTGTTATGACTATTCTGGAAAAACTTAAAAAAATGTGCCTGAACGATATTAATACAAGGGATTTTTATGATTAGGAGACAACGAATACATTTCTAATGTGACAGAAATTGAAACATACATTTGTTCACTTGCATGCAGATTGGTCTTTACTTGCGGATAACCTCAAAAATATTGCTATGAAGTAAGAAATAAAGTTTGGTTTTGAAATTACTATGGAGACAAAATGGTCATACTTCAGTTTAGCAGTATGTATGTATATGCATCATGTTGCGAACATACTGGACACATAAATATATGCAAAGTAGACAACCTTTACTCAAAGCACAGTTAAAATCTCACTTGTATGCTGTGAGGCAACGTTTTGTAATGTAGATTTTGCTTTATAAGAACATATCTGTGCTTCAACAGTTCCAGCAGGGTTTGTGCTGGACATTGGGAAAGGAAAGATTTTTGCATTATCTCTACACTAAAACCAGAACCAAATGTAAATGTCATCTGGCTACGTTTCATGTTAGCATACATAACATAGAAACACCAGGAAATCTAGTCTTGTTTTAAAATAATTCCCTGTTTTCCATTTTCTCATATATAATACTTTGCTACCTGTCAGTAAGACTAAAGTGGAACTGTGTCATTTACAAAGGAGCAATGCAGATTCCAACATGGTGTGATACTGTGTAACGAAGTGTCAAAAAAAAAAAATCATACTTCTGTGAATTATGTAAGATTATTACAATTCAGAAAGTATTTAGCTGTAATGAGGGGAAAAATGTGTATTTGATGTCACACTCCAGCATCCTAACTAAAACACTGGAGTCCAGCATTAAAAAAAATAAGAGCCATATGTCTTACAAATATATACTCCTGGTATAAAACATCTGTAGTCAGTACAGAGTCAGTAGCCTAAGCTGTTTTCCAGTCAGACTAATTCAGACCTTTTCTTAGTCTGCAACATACTAAAAATATTTAATACGAAGCGATGTTCACAACACTCACAAAAGTGGAAGTCTGATTCTATTTTTGATTGCCAACTTTTAATAATTCAGGCTGAAATTCAAGTTGCTAAAGGAACTTCTACAACACTTGGCAAGAGGGAATGAAATGCCACTGTTCAGCTCAAGAAATCAAAAATACAGTTACTTAGTCTGAACTTACCAAAGCTTAGGTATTTTCTTTGTATTTTTTTCAACATAGCAAAGTGAAGAATTTCCACTTCGGCAAATACCAACATTTCCTCACAGAGCAAGCCTGATTTTGTTGCAGCAGATACTCCTCCTTTAAAAGCACATCCACATTAACAGCAGCGCACTAGGAATTTTTCATAGAAAGTTACGAAATCACAGAAAGAGAAAGGATGTTGGAGAAAGGACAGCAACAACACACAGCCTTAGCAAGCATCCTCTGAACGGACAGTGACACACCAGAGCAGCACTAAATCGCCTGTTTTCATAGAAGCGTGGGGTTTGTGTGATAAATGACAGCGAGGGCTGCTACCAAGGTTTCGGGGCCGTCTGCTGGGGATAACCTCTGGAGCGCACACATTCAGGGCTCTTTGCCACCTGCAAGTGATGCAGCCTTGCATCCCCGCGCTAACATAACCATGTTTGTGTTTATACACCACCATGGCAACATCTGATCTCTCTATGTAATCGATAGCTCTCTCCGCAAGGTACGTCTGAGCAAGCCCGCGCGTGCAGAGTCACACCAGCACTGCTCCGAGTTCCTGCGGCCCCACACCTAAAAGCTGCAGCATTAAAAACTAAATAAAACTCCAACTCGGCCCCACGGCGAAAACAGTGCAGCCAGCACTCCGTCGGGGAGGGGCACAACCCCTGCCCGCTGCCCGCCTTGCCTGAGGCTGGGGGAGATGGACCGGGCCAGCCCGGTCTGCCTTAGCATCCCCCGAGGGGCACGCACTCCCTCTTTTCCCTGACAGCCGGACTCCGCTCCGCAGTCAACACAAGCCGAGTTTCCAGCAGCGCAAGGCGCATATTTCACTCCCTGACCCCGCGCTGACGCCCAACACAAATACTGGGAGCGCGACAGCCTGCCATGACAGTAGTTGAACAGCTCTCTGGTTTCTGCTCTCCTCGGACGCAGGGAGAAGCCGTGTTCCCCTTTATTATTATACCACGTTTCCTTGTGTATGTCAACTGTTCCTTAGTTACAGAGAACTGTACTCTTTCCAGACAAGGGTAATGAATCTTCAGAAAAGGCGCAAGTTTGATTTTTTTTTTTTAAAGCATTTTTAAGAAACTCCCAGAAGGAATGAATGTTTTTATTTACAGACTTCTCAGATGTGAACACATTTCTATGTAGCCACCTCATAGTAGCATATCCTAGCCATCTTGCAATGAAATTATTGCAAACATATCAGCAAGACATGAACCCACATATTTAAGTCATTACGGCAAACTTTGGCATGGATCAAAGTCCGTTAGTTATTTTAATTACAGCTGAGTCAATCTCCGTTAGGTATGATTAACATTTGGCCTAACTTTGTCTTGAAGCTAAAGGAGCGTCCTTTAAAGTTCAAGATTAAACTCATGTTTTTGAGGTTTACAAAATTATTACCACTCTGGCTCAACCTCCACCCTACCATTCTCTCTTGTTTAGGTAAAATAAAAAGAAATCTAGGACAAGGGAGAGATCAGTTTGACCATTTGCCTCTTAGACCAATATAATACCTAAGGACTAACACCCGGAGGATGACAGATTAAGGAACACGGTAAAAAGTTCCCATGCGCAGTATTTTGAAGAAGACTTTTTTTAGACACACAAAGATCTCTAGGGAGACTTTTCCAGAGAATCCTGACAAGAATTACAGACGCGTTGCAAGATGTTACAGCAGTGATGCACCTCAACCGGCAACGCCCTTACAAAACACTGCAAGTTGTATGGGACCTTTAAGAAAGTGTAGGTGGAGGCCGAAAAAAAGAACCGGGAGAACTGCACTGGCAACACCAGCCTCATTTAATCACTTTGATCCTCCAAAATATTTTTAATGAGTGTTTCAGTCATTGCATTTACTTGCCAGGATGCTGTCAAACAATTTTAAGCTTTTTTTCTACTGCTGCTGATAGTAAGTCAAAAATGAAGGACATCACTCTGGGGATAAACAGGCTCACAGGGAGCCTGACAGGAGGATGCCCAATCCCCAGCAAGGCAGCCAGGCAAAGCATCCCTCCCACCGCCAGTGCTCAGGCACCTCCTCTGGGATCTCAGGGCATTCACCTCGCCGGTGACAACATGTTCATGGTGAATGGCAACTCAGTCCCACCTTCCTTCCTCGCTTAAGGGGACTTGGAGTCCATTGCCACGTGTGCCACCAGCAGAGCCACCGCGCGGACCTCGGGGTCTGCTCAGCTCCAACAGGTGTTGGACAACAGTCAGATGAAATGTACGGTCCTTGATCACAGCTCTCCTCCCTCTCTCATGCCCCATAACCACTGATCCAACACCCCACTGTTGTCTTGGAACCTACTAGGTTTTGTCCTTGGGGAGCAGAGGCCAAGGGACACAAATCTGTGCCTTTCAATGGCTACAAAACATGGTTACCAGAGAATGCAGCCTTGCCAAGCCAAATTGGGAATGCTGCTGGAGATAGCTCACATACGATGAATCTGAGATACCTGAGGTTAGGTGGCAGCTAGTCATAGATTTTGAGAAGCTTATTTGGAAATCTAAAATGGAGCTTAGGCAGCACTAAGAATCTAATTGCTTCTGCAGTTCTACCTTCTCACTCCAGTTCCTTCAGAAACGTCTTGACCCAAGAGTGATGTCACACAGCTTCTTTCACCACAGCTACACTTACATACAGCTATAGTTTTAATGCACAAACTCTTCCGTGAATCAATGAGTCTTGTGGTGGCTTAGAAATTTCTAGAGCTGATATCTGGACGAAGTGGGAGGAAGCAGGAAGTTATTCCATATTTTGAAAGAGATTCAGTAATCTTTATCTACTACCTGTCTCTTAATCGCTCCCCAGAACCCTAAACTTTTCCTAAAGACTTACTCAAGCCAGACAGGGCACAGAAGCAGCCCCACGTGATTAGCATTGAGATTCAAAAGAGCCTCAAAGTCGGTAATGACTGACAAGCCACAAAGCCAAATTCTGAACTCTGAAAATGATGGGCAGCTGTCAGGGACATTTACTGATGCTATCGCCACTCCTCTTCCAAATAAAGATGTTTTTAGGAAAACACGTGTCCAGGTCCTCACAGTCATCTAGAATAAATACACACAAGACACTGGTAATCAGGAAAGGTCACAGTTGATTACTCTCAGAAGCATCTAGATTCTAAATTAATGGAAAGCTTAAAAAATATTATTCTTCCTTTAATAACCTCTGTGCCTCTTGAATGGATTTTTATAAATACCACAAGGAGTCTTACTGTAGTCCCACAGTCAGCAGAGTAATGGATGTGTCACCAAAACTGTAGGATTTAATGGATTCAGAAGGGATTCTCAAGCCCGACAGCCAATGGAAGCACAGAAGAGACTCAGCAAAGACTCTGGCTGGTGCAAATGTACTACCAGACACGCAAGAGGGTGTATGAAGTAACCTGAGACAGTGCTGCTAGAGGTTATTAACGTTAACAGTTTAAAGACAGTCAGTACAGAAGCAGGCTGTGAAAAGATTCAAGGAATGCAACAGTTCATCACAGAAGTGTATTTCAGGCTCAAGGACTGCAAAGACAAGGAGGAAAAACTGCCATGCTCATGTACACGTGTTTAACTCCTCCACCCCCCAGATTCCAGCAGTATTAATGTAGAAGGACGAAGAACAACCAAACAGCAGGAAGGATGCTAAATTATTTTATGACAGGTGAATAAAGTACTAGAAACAAGTTATGAATAAAATAACAGTATTTAAAGAAAAAAAAAAGAAGATAAAACCAGATCTGTGACATGCAGATGAAATGGCATGGTAAATGAAAAGGATCCTTTTTATAGCTGGAAATTACAGGCTACTGAATGCAGGAAAATGGAAACATTCTGGAATTTGAAATATGCCTAAAAAGCCTAAAAACCAGAACAGGTGTTGTCTGCCATCCAAAATTACTTTGAAGAGATGACAGACAATTAAGGGAAACACTGAGTCATCATCCAGTGTTGCTTGCTTAGCCATACAAAGAGACTGAGACATAACACTACCTTATTTTCTACAACTCCAATGTTTTTTCTGTTACTGAAATCTATGATTTTCTGAAAGAGAAAACCTCCACACTCTGTAAAATCTGAACACTGGAAGTGAAACATAAGACGCTGGCTTAGGTAACCAGCCAGACAACCTCCACTGAAGCACCTGAATACATTAATGTGAGATTTAATGGACACGGCTCTTCCAAAAAAGAATTGCAAGCTAAATGTGAAGGGTGAACGCTTGAGCCGGTGTGAATCCACATTGCTCCACTGAAGTCAACTGAACTACGCTGTTCAAGGAGGCTGAGGATCAATGCTGTCTTTAACATAAACAAGCATTAGGCAAACACTCCCAATTTTCTGCTGAAATTGTACATGCCAGTCAGATTGCATTTCTCACCTTCGATTCAAGGGTATAAATGAAATGACTCTGTACAAATTTCTGTTGGTAACATGAAGGCAACATATGGCAGAAGGAAGCCTTCTGCAAACATCCAACATGGGCTTAAAGATGTTGCTTTTCTGCTGACAAAACTGATTTATCTTTAGCTCCCAGATGGACTCAGGAAAGATGGATGAATTCTGTAATGGAGATAGAACGCCCTATGTTATATCTGTCTCATTGCCACTCTGTATGCTCCTTTGCTCTGAATTCAACTGGATTAAAAAAAAAAAAAAAAGGGAAAACTTAAATGAAAACAAATCATACACACAGAAAAAAACCCCACACTATTTTTAAGAGGTAGTTTGATTTTATTTGCAGAGAGGTGTTTTAGTCAACCTGTCTTTACGCTCCAGGGCATTCTGATACGCAAGAAAGTAATGAGGAAAATAGTTTTAAAAGCAAATACCAGATCTGTAACTTCAACAACCTCCTCACTTTCAGAGTCCTAACAGCCTTGCACTGAGCCCTGAATAAGACTCATACTCCCACTGGCTGTAAGAATATAGAAAAGCACCTGCTCCCACCATGAACTGCTTGGGAACTAGGAATGGTCCCCATTATCTGTCACCAAACATCACCTGCAGGTCAGGTTTTGAATTGCACAAGTCCAGTCTCGGAAAAATAACTAACACGTCCAGGAGCACAAACGATCTGTCTTCTACCAGCAATTCTACGAGCTAAAAAATATAGAATCTATAATTATCAGTGAAATCTGCCATGCAAACTACTTATGCCACTGAACAAAATGTACAAGGTCCTGCAAACACAAGCAGCAGGAGAGCAGCGCAGGAAGCTGGACTCTGAATCTCTGATCCACGTCATGACCACGGCAGACAGGAGAGCACCCTGGCACAAGCGAGTCCCTCAACAGGGCAGCGGGAGCGGAGAGAGGATAACTCAAGCGTGTACTGTTAGCAAGAGCTGGCACTTGCTCTCAAGCAACCCCTTCTTTCCAAGAGCTTAGGCATGGCACCTCGGAAAATCTGCTCTTTGCAACTAGCTGAACGCGAAGAGAAAAACAAACGGGTACGCATTTTTTAAGTAGTATTGTTCCCAGATATTTAGCCAACCTCTTTTCTTTTTTTCATTAGGTGTGCCTTTATCCTTGGCTGCCTGTTTGTGTTTACAAGCTTTCCTTTTGCATTTCCTGTAATGTTCACCACAGTAAAATAACTACCAGGCTCCTCCTTAATCCATCACCTCCCTTGTGAGCCAAAACCGTTTTAACCATTTCCTTAGCTGGAGACAAACTTGGACTCCATATTGCTGAGAGTCACCTAGGTACGGCACGTGCATCTGCACAGCTCGCTGACTTCTGATAAGGTGTTTGCCCTTCTGCTTCCTACCCCACTCTCCGACCCCCCTATTTGAAAGGAAGCAGGTTGGAGCTTTGAACTCACCTTTGGGTGTGTGGGCTCCCTGCCTCAGGAAGCGGCACCATCGGTTTCAGCTGAGGTTTCAAGGCACCAGACTCTGAATAACAGTAAGTTGAAAACGCACTGTGCTGTTCTACCATTAGGAGTGAGTTTATGCTCAGACCCCAAAAAATAAACTCGAAGCCTGTCGCAGAATATAACACTGTGAAATCAAGGCGGGCTTGGGCTTGAGCTTGAAGTTTCTATGCTAGGACAGGTGTCGCTGCACAGTCAGCAGTCAAACTCGGGAGTTCCTGCTCTCACGACGAATACAGAAACATGGTACTGAAGAGTCTTCAGAAAAAGCAGCCATCCTGAACGCTGCAGTGCTGGTTTGATTTTGCTCTACTTTTCCCCAGAGGGTGGAAAAAAGCATGGGGGTGTGGTGTGTGTAACAGAGCCTAAACTTCTGCAAAGTTTTCGAGAAAACTATAATGGAATTAGCTGAAGTGTTGTTTGCAAAAGGGCTGAAATAACTGTCCAGGTTATAGGATGCTTTATCTGTCAGACTCAGACTAGAACTGGCTTCAGTCATTTTGGTGTCTACCTTCCATAACCATTTTTATATATCTCAGAGCACCAACTGCCTCACAGGGTTTACTGTGAGGCTTTTTCCTCCTCCTGCTACAAATCCATGAAATACTTTTACAGACACTACTGTTATTCCTACACTACTAAAACACACAAGTATCTTACTTAAAAGTAGATTAATTGGCCAGGCCTGGTTAAATTATGAAGAAGAATCATGGGTTTGGTCTCTGGACGAGAGACTCATTTTCATTTTTGTCATCTGTTGTACATCATTTGTTTGAGTTGGCTATAACGTGCAAGAAGTGTGACTCATACCCTGCGAGCCAGAGCCTCCACAGAGTTAAGTATCCTCATTCTTTCTCCATTTCTGAAAAAGAATTATTGCCTTGTGACCGTGTTTCTCACTGCCTTGTTCAATATGTTTATTTTTGTATTAGTAGTAGCATCTTGGGTAAGGTACATAGATTGTAAAGAAGGATACAGATGTCAGTAGTAAAGTCCCTGCTCACATCAAGACAGGCTTGGCCTAAAAATCATTTTTAATCTAAACAGGCAAAGGAAGGACAGAGGAAGAGAGACACAAAAAAGGTTGCTGGCAATATGGTTCTAAACCATCAAAACCATTGTTACAGGAATGTTGAATTCATCTGCATGCATGTGCTCTTACTGGAGTTTGCCCTTCATTAAAAAAAAATATATATATAATCTTAAAAAAGTCTTCTATTCTGTACTGCCATCACATCATTTTGGGTGCTTCTTGAACCTTAGGCACAGCACTAGGCGATGACTGCAAAACGAAATACACTTGCTGTGGTCTTAGGGGAAGTGAAAGGGGAGATGAGTTACTAAGCGAAAGCTATGTGTCACCATGCAACAATGTCCCAACAAGTGGGGAAAGAATTAGTTCTGGTTTAGTACTTCTTTGTACTGCTTGGTTGTGTTCTCCAGTACCTGACAAGGGGTGAGCTGACTGCAGTGCTCCCAGCAGTTTGGCATTCAGGATCCTGAGCACCATTTGAGAAATGCATTGGCATAGTTCTGCTGTAGACAGTAAATAACTGATTTCAAACATTGCATAGCTTGAACTGAGACACTGGGAACGTCATTAGAATTACAGAGTCCATCTGTACTTTCTCCAACATGAAACAGCAGACAGTATTACCTTTAAGGTAAAATTTTTACAGGAAGAATAATAGGGTTATTTAAATACTTATCTGGGGGGACAGGTTGGGGTTTTTATTTGTTTGAGGTTTTTAAGTGTATTAACTTGGAGAAGATAGCTAACATCCAAATAACATTCCTGGTTCACACACTTCCTGTAAACTTGAGCAAACACGGCAATTTTCAGGCCAGGCCAATTTTTTGACTCAATTATATTTGGCTTGAAGTAAGAGTTTATAATGAATCCTGGCAACACTAACTAAAGAGAGACTATCTCCCATGTATAAGTAAGACTGTTTTAAATGTGAGTCATCTGAAAATCACCATCCTTGAAACGGGTTGACGTTTCAAAATGAACTTCGTAACATTTTAAGGAACCCAATCTATATCTTAAAGTAAGACTGAGAAATTCTAAAAATTCAACTGGTACTGAAGTCTCACATAAAACGTAATGTTACTGTGCAGCACTGTAGCAAAAGTTTATGCTTGTTTTTAAATGATACTGCATCTAAAATCTTTCCTCAAATTTTATTTTTTTGTGTATCTACGGCATTGGTAGGTGTGGTATATGCGCACAGTTTTATTCTGCTGCCAGAAAAATACTTCAAAGGAGAATGTGGCTGATAAAGTAAATCACTGTGCTTTATTTTAGATTTTCTCGAGAGCTTTGTCTTTTTTCTCTTTTTTTTTTTTTTTTAATTCCCTTTCAAATTTTACACCTTAAGGTAGAATACAGGCCTACAATGAAGAATTCCATGCATCTCTACTCAGATGAAGTTTTACCACTTCAGTTTTTGTATCTGACAAGTTCTAACTCTATGTATTATCTGAGTTCACTAAGGGCCAGATTCTCAATTTTCTCCATGGACAGATCTGCCATTTAACCAGTACCGAGAGGGGCTGAAAACGTTTTGCATGAGTATCCTGTCTTCTGGTCTCCTTGCTCCCTGTGAAAGTTCAAAGGAATGGAGTGAAATAAGGCAACATGCCAAAAGAATGGCATTAATACACAGCAAACTTAGTGGTATCTCTGTCACAAATGGAATAATGCAATGCACTCTGTTCTGTAGAAGCACTAGTATTTATCTTAAAATGTTCTATCCAAACTACATTCATTTACAATACCTTAACTTAGGAGCAAGAGCAGCTGCACAGAAGAGATGATACAGATAATTCCAGAACTAGAAGAAAAAGAGAAGTTACTACACAGATTTCTCCTCTTTAAATATGGGGTAAAACATGAAATTGTCTTTTTCACAAGTACAAAGGGCTCAGGATGAGGCTAAGCCAGCATGGTTGATGCTAGAGAGGTGAAGTACTCAGAAAAGGAGTATATGAGACAGAACCTCAAAATATGCCTTGGACACCAACTCGCATCTAATGCAAAAACGGATGAACCTCATGATACTCAGTGCCCCATGAATATCAGTCTTGCAGGCTATGGCTTCCCAAACATCACTGTACCAGAAGTTTGGAAGGCACAGAGATACTACTGCAGGGGCACTGTCGGCAGACACCTCCCACTGCAGGAGAGAGAATCTCCAGCAAAGATTTTCATCATCATGAAGTAAGTGACTGCATCCTGTTCTGCCACATGCTAAACGCCAAATGCACCATCACATACAGTCAGAGAATACATATAAGGGTGATGATTTAGGAAGCAAGCGTTCTCTGAGTATGTGCAAAATGTACACCATTATGTACATTTTTCAAAAGTCACATTGGTGTTAATATCCATTTTGGTTTCCTTGAGCAGGTTCTGTCTGATCTTTAGGACAAATGAAGTATCTGCTCACAACACCTAATGGATAGGATGTGTGTGCACGAAAAGCATAAAAATGCATTTCAGAAACTGTCATCTATTTTAGAAAGCAAAAAGTGGCGGTATGCGTTCCAAATCATCATAAATGTCACCAGAATTTTAATAATGCCGCGTTTCAGAATGAAAAATCCCCACGCATATGTACATCCTAAATAAACAAGTAACACGGAGAAGAAACACCATACATTTTCCTAAGCCTTACCTAGTATATTACTTCCATCAGCACATCCACAAAGATTTTGTCTAGCACCAGAATGACTTTTATTCTGAATCTCAGCTATCATTACCCCTCACACATCTAGTGACATTTAAGTGAGAGCTCAGTACCCAGAATTACCTAGATAAAGATGCAGCTAAATCCATTTTGCAGCTTCCAAATCTAATACCCTTCTGTGAAGATATGTCCTAATGAAAAGCATTGTGTTTCACTGGGTAGAGGAGGAAGGCACTAAACCTTTAAACTTTATTACTTTTAAGTCTGTGAGGGCTTTTTAGATCAATTCAGTAAAGTGGTCTAATGTTTACAGCTATACAAATAATCACTGAAACGCTTTTCAAAAGGTCTGACATGCGCAGGAGGGTTTTAGTGGAAATGTGAATTGTGGGTAATGCATCAGCAACCAGTGTTTTTTCTGTGGGAAATCCTGAACCTGGCTTAACCCCAGATTTCCCTGCATCTATCCTAATGGTATCTAGTTTCCAGAATTATCTTATTTTCTGTTATTAATTCCTTTGTCAGGATATACAACGGCATGACAAAGTACTCATGAGCCATATTTTCACAGCAGCAACATTAAGGCAAGTTTTTTATCCAATCATATGTAAAAAAATTTTTCAATATTGTATTACAATGCCTTCCTGATTTTAAGTCACATTCCAGTACCTGGTTCCTTCCCACATACCCAAGGAAAAAAAAAAAATATCCCCAAAGGTCACTAAAGAGCGCGCACCCTGGAACTAACTGCCAAACCTCGCCCAAGTTCTTTCGTAATCAGAACACTGTCTCCAACCATACATCGGTCATTTCTGGTTTGCAGATTTGGAAAAGGTTAAACCACCAAATAAAGAAGACGAGGTTAAAAGTGGATTTCTCTAAACAGTCATATTTTTGTGCTGAAATGAAACTAAAGGCTCGCAGAAGAAAACTTCACGTTTAGGACACAATAGATCATCTTAACAGTGGATAAAGCATATTTGTACTGCGTACATAGTATTTCTCTTAAACCATCAGGAGAAGCAAAAAAAGCAGCAAAACCTCAACCCAACTTTTGTGCATAATGAACCTTCATATCCCTCTTGTTGATTTAAGCACACAGTACCATAAATTTCCCCCTATGGCTTCCAAAGTGCTTATGATGCTGATCAGCACCAGTAGCAGTAGTGAAAAAATGGGCTCTGTTTTAGAGACTGTTCTTTCCAATTACTGTTTTCCTCCAATAGTCAAACGTATGGCTTCATTTAGTAAGAAGTGGCTTCCCTGGTTGCCCACGGATGCTAATGCATTTGATTCAAGGTTTAGGCTAATCAATAGGGCCATTCAATTTTAAGGAAAAGTTTACACATTTGGTAATGTTAATGACTGTTATCAAAGTTCCCAAAGAGAGCAAACAATGTCAAACTGTGCTGCACACCACTTGGTTTCAGGTCCAGATTGTTGTTGTTTCTGAGTATCAATGGAGGCCAATTACAGTTTGGCTGACCTACAACAGGAAAATGTCCAGCCAAAACTGATCCTATCCTTGCAAAATAGAGATTTTTGCTTTCAGGACCATATCGTATTCTAAATTCTCTTGGTTATGTATCTGAATGTAGGGATAGCTTGCTTATGAACAGTCAAGCCACATATTTTCCAAGCAGTACAATAAGAGATCTTACTGCATAAGACCTTTTAATACCCTCAAATAAAAGGAAATGGAACAACCTTGACCCCTAGCTTTTATGCAAATGTATAAGGAGAGATTATAGTCAAGCTCTTATCCATGAACTGCCCAAGCTGCTTAATTGCTGCGCGGGTCTGATGTCATATAACTGCAGAGATGTTTAGGAAACACGGGAGTGAAGAAATTGATGAAAACGTTCACCAAGATATTAACGATAGCAAGGTATTTCTGGAAAAAAACCCAAGTATTTCTGATAGTTGCAAATGACCATGGTTTACACCACTGCCACACAGGAATGAGACTCACCTGACTACTGTTTGATATCAGTAATTCTAAGTTTCCTATCCATGTAATTAAACTTTATTTCAGCTGTCAAGCAAAACTAAACACCGCCTCCCTCGGCCCATCAAAAATAATAGAAAGAAAAAGTAAAAGGGAAAGGGATACAGTTTTAGGAATGATAAAACAGCATTTTAAAGTCTTGCTGATGCTTCCAGCTATTTACTGTCTGGCTCATTTTATTAATGTGAGGTTTTCACCAGGAATTACTTGTTTTCAGAAGATTATTACTGCATTAATGTCAGGATCTGGCAAGTGAAAAAAAACACAAAAGCCAAAGAGTACTAAATCAGTCAGTCTTTGGCTTGTCCTATATTCCAATCAGTCTTTTATGATATTAGATATATTTTAACTGTGCATTTGAATACTTTGCCTTGACCTTGTAACTGCCTTACAGTTAATGGTTTAAAACACAGACTGCCATTATCAGGTTACAGTTCCTTTGCTGATGCAACAGTCTTCCCAAAACTGCTTCCAGTAATAACATTTCTATTTGGCTTACCCTAATCTAGCCCTTTAGCATTACTTCTTATCATCAAGTCAATCTAACACTCAAAATCAGCAGCTGATTTGCACATCTCACAGACAAATCAGATGAACCAAAATCCTGATTTTAATAGAGTATATTCATCCCCACACTGAAGAGGTGAAGGCAGGGGGTGGCCAGGGGATAGCACAAAGGCATGCAAAGTTGTCCGTGTTGGCCAATAATTTTTAACAAAACTCTTGAAACTGCCAAAACTGCAAGCTTGCACTGCTTTCACTAACCTTTAAATGTAGGTTAGAATAAAGCCTGTGCACAAAAATCATATATTTTTTTACATTTTAAGTAGTCTCTCCTGACCTTGTAACAGATTCATAGGTATCTTTTCAGTGCCTGTCCATCTGAATAGCAAATGAATGTTCTGTCACTGAATACTTCACTTGCTCCAGCAAGGGTTCACTGTATTCCTTAATGAATACAGTGAGAGCGCTCTACCTACCCAGAAAAGCTGGAGGAGGAAAAACAAAACAAAACAAAACCCCACAAAAAAAAAAAAAACAACCATACCAAACAAAAACAAACCCTCAACCTAAAATGAAGAGTTCTAGCACCTAAAACTTCTGTATGGGCACGGTTAACTAATTTGAAAATGTCCTGATAGCAGAAACCAGTTGCCAATCCATTCTGAGCAATCCAAAATAAACCTCCCAGATATGAAATCAGAGTGCTCACATGGGGATTTACAGATTTAAATCACAAAACAAGATCTTTGTTTTGGAGTTGCTTTGGAGCCAAGCTACAGTTTGGGGGCTGAAATACGGATTCAAGCCGGTGACTTCATGGTTGAGAATCTAAGGGGTTGGACTCATCTCTGCTGAGTGTTTTGTAAAACTAAGTATCATAAACGAATGTCTTCTTAAAGACAATCAGAAGAAATGTCTTCTTAAAGTAAGTGAGACCCTTTTATTAACACAAATTCCAGTGCTGTGCATGCTAGCTTGCTCAGTATCTCCAACTTTTAGGAAGACCTTGCAAAGCCTCCTGATGCCCAGCTAAGTTTCCCCCAGCTGAAATGGAATTGCCTGCAGGTCGGAATACAACAGTTATCTTGCAGATCAAAGTAACACTACACGGTGGTTTATGACAGAGTTAGAGAACGTCAGATCAGCTGAACCTCACTGAGGAAACTCTACCACCAATAAAGTAAATATAAACATGTCTACAGTGCTCTATAAATGATGAGGAACATGTAAATATGGCATTAATTGACAAGTTGCTAGTAGGTGACATTCAAAAACAAATGCTATGTATCAACAGATTGGTCAGACCTCTTGTCCTTGAGTCCTCATGGTTTCCTCTTTGTAGTTCTTCACAAAATTTTAGTTGTAATTGTCAAAGCTGAAATCTAGCCAAAGAGCTAATAGCCTTATTTACAAGAGAATTGCCCACAAATTTTTAATAATGTTCAGGAACGTGGTCTAACTTGTTTATTCCAAATTCTCTCCCAACTAAGGTACTATTCGAGTACTGTGGAAGACAGCTGATAGAACCAAGTTTTACTTCTAAAACTAACTGGCCTCTAACTTTCCAGCCCACACACCAAGAAAACCCTCATATTTCAAAGTGATTCTAAGATAACCCTGTAAGATGTGTAGTAGCTGAAGGACAGTATCTCTGACCTATCCACTGTTTTTCTGCCCCTTTGATCTCCAGGTCCAGACCACTGCTTCCAAGCAAAGACTGCTGTGAAAACAACTGCACCCCTTCTGTAAGGAGCAGACTCATAAAATCTCTATCTCTTCTATATGGCAATTAAGGTTTCTTTTTAAAATTAATTTAAACATTTATTGCTCTAAGCTGCCAGTTTAATTAAGCATTTTTTGTCACAACTCCAAGAGTAGAAATTCTGGGGCTCCAGAATGCCTATGCCAAAATCCATTCAGCCAAAGCACATTTTTTTTGTTCACTGCCAGCTGAGTATATAGAATTTGGCTCTGAAAAATAGGCCAGGACCTGTAACACTGCACCACATGCATACGAAACGCCTGAAGGTGCCAGCAATATGTACTGCACACAGCTTGACTTTACAAAATGCATATGTTCAAATCACCAGGTCAAGACTTGGAGTAAACTCCCCAAAATTAAGCCAGAAAGCGATTCCTTTCTGTTGTGGTTACCGTATCTGTTTCTCTCCTAGCAACATTAGGGTGCACTGAGTATTACCACAACTGCAGTGAAGGTTGATGCCTGCCTGTATGTATGTAAATAAGTGCTCATTCTTACCCGTCCATCCACATGGTTAAATCAGACACATTTCATCACTCTGCTTTTTGTGCTACATTGCACCATGCACCTCAGTGTTCTAACTGGCCTTCCCAGAGAAACAGAAGGGAATCATGGCCACAGTAACCCCGTTACTACAGAGTTACAGTATCACCAAAAAAAAAAAAGAAAGGATATGCATTGATTCATCAGGATCTCTCTCCATGCCAGTGTTCACAGGGGATATATGGAGATCCACATAAGCAATGCAGTCTACTAAAACATCCAATTAACAGGAAAAAGTGAGGTTAATTGTATTCTACCTCTGCCAATATTCAAATTCTGAACAAAAGGCCAGTGAGACAAATTAGACCCTTTTGTGTATTTCTGAACATTCACCGGCCCAGAGTATCACTGTGAAAAAAAGGGGCAAATTAATAATATGAAAAAAAAATCATAATATTGGGAAGAGTTTTTAAAAAAGGGATCATCCCCCTGCCCTCAACCCATCAATGACTGCCAAGTAGATTTAGACATGGTCCAAGTACAAGGATGGAGAGCTGCCCACCAAGAGCACTGGGCACCAGAGTCTCTGTAATCATTTTAAGTATCATCATTTTTTCTTTGATTAAGACTCACAGCATTAATTACGCAGAAGGATAATAAACACAACTCAATTTAAGTATTATAAAGAGGACTTTCCAGTGCTAACAGACACGCTTAACAATGGAAGGTAAATTAACCTGAATTATTGGATACAGTCATTTCACTTACCAGACTTGAGTGTACCCTGGGGGTATGTTCATGCTGTACACACTGGCTATCTGTAACATATCACACACCAGCTGGGCCAGAGGAGCCCAACTCACGCCCCAGGAGACTAGCTACAAGCATCTATGCAAGGGTCACATTTACAAATCAAGTCCCACATTAGGCACTTCATCCCTTATGCCTTCGGCATCATGTGAGGAGGACAGAGTGGATCCCCTTCCATATCTCCATTTATGTAATTCTATCCACAGTAAACTGTGCTGCAGAGACAGGTTAAGCCTGATAACAGCCCTTCACCCTCTCACACTCCAGCAGCTGTGTCTATGGTGCAAGGCAGGTGCCATCCTTGTCACTCTCCACAGATTTCCTCTGGAAAAAAAACCCACAGCATGTGGGGATGGGAGAGAAAGAAGAAGTTGTGACGGACTTTAATAGATTTCCCAGGCTGGGTGACTGGGGGTGAAGCTAGAGGGCTACATCATAAACCCCATTTTCCTACGGCG
This sequence comes from Eurypyga helias, assembly GCF_000690775.1. Lineage (NCBI taxonomy): Eukaryota > Metazoa > Chordata > Aves > Eurypygiformes > Eurypygidae > Eurypyga > Eurypyga helias. The sequence continues at coordinate 36,636 of NW_010233536.1, forward strand.
TAGGCACAACCAGTGTCCAGGTTGATGTAAAGCAGACTTCAGCCCTTCTAGGTATTGATCCTCATCAAGAACACAGGCTTACACTGCTTTTCTCATAAATTACATCAGCTTTCATTTCACCTGTGAGACACAAAGTAAGCTTTCTTCTGTCAAGCACATGGGCAGGAACTAAAAATACATGTAAGAAATGTACACCACAGTCTACACGTAATATAAGGCCAACATTGATCCATCTATGCAGAACTCTGCTAGGGTAGTAGTGCTGCCTGAAGTATTTCTGCCTGTGCCTGTTCTCTAATAAATCTTTCATATGGAGATGAAAACCTTTCATGGAAAGTGTCTGCTTTTTTCAGGACATTTTTCCACTAGAAAGCCAAAATCCCACTGTTTTCACTCTGAACGTCAAATCCTCTTTTTTTTTGCCAAAAAACTTAAAGCCTTACTAAAAATTTTGGTAATAAAAACTTGACAAGTTTTCTGTGCATTGCTTTTTATCACAAAATTACAGGCTTTCTACAAGACTGTTCTGATCAGGGTAATATTAGGAACGCTCTATAAAAGAGATGTCTGCACGCAGGTAAATAATGATTTAGCAGCCGTTGAAGCGATCAGTAGGTTTGTTCACCAGCTTTGTCAGTTCAGTGAAAATTGCCGTGTCCTGTAAAGGGTCTCCTAAGAGCAGTACTTTACAGGCCACGTTCAACAGATGTGGAAGCATTTGATGGACATCAAGCCTAACGAATTCTTAAGTAAGTGGGTAGAGAATCACCTAGACGTTCTACATCACTTGTTTTATCACGGATAATCCACTCTAAAGGGTAGTTAGTGCTTGTGTGCCAGGCCCTCATTTTTACTACATAGTCCCTATTCCCAAAGCACTTTCCTGAGCTGCAACATCTGGCACGTTGTCTGAGAAAAAACACGTATCACGGAGTAAGACATTGGAACATCAAACTGTCGTATTTAACAGACAGACTTTTCCACAGAGACAATATGTAAAAACAATCTAGACCTGTACAAGAGATCCCCCTTAATCAACACCCCTTGACGAAGAACATTTTTCACATGCAGATTTGCAAAATGGCAATTACCTTTTCTTGTGGCTCAGGCTTCGAGCCCACGCAGCCTCAGCCTCCAGGGCGAAGTCACTTCCCCACACTCATCGAATTGTTTAGGTTGGAAAA
>NW_010233537.1:0-42493 GCF_000690775.1 Eurypyga helias
CGCTCGAGGCTGGTGGCTTCGGCCTCAAAAGGGAATGACTAATTCTGTAAAGGCATCGTGAGTGCTATTTTCAGTACACCCTCGAACAAAGGCCCGTCAAAGGCCGTTCACAAGGAAGCTACGCAAGCTGTTCCTAAAGCTGAGGGGAATTACGGCATCTTACACGGCAGCTCAGGTGTGGGTCTGGAGATGGGCTTCCTTCTGGAATGCCATGTGGGCGTTTGGCCTGGAGATGGTTGTGTATTCTGGTCATCAGCTGTACCACAAACCCCTGTGTTGATGTTTGGATCGAGTGAAGCCCATGCTTAGGGCAGCCACTGCATCTTGAAAGAAACGCTTAACGTTTTTAAAAGCGGACTGTACACAAAGTTGGTGGTTTGCTCTTAGTTGTGTTAGGGAGGCACAAAGACAGCGAATAAACCAGAAGTTGCGCTCTGGGTTTTCCAAAGATGAGCACAAGCGACAGTTTCTTAATCCGCGTTCAGGCCATTGCGATTCGGTAGCAAGCTTTGGAAAATGGTGTTTGTCTCTGGAGAATTTCTCCAAGTCCTGTGCAGTTCATCTGTGGTCATCCCAGGGACTGATCTGACCACTCCGGTACCTGCGTTTGCAGATGTGAGCTTTTGGGCCTAAACCCACAGTAACATTTAGTCTTTTAATTCCTGTTTAAACAGGCCTCTAAACAGGGAGTAGGCACCTACGTATTTTTGTGGCTCCCGATGTTAAGTGCTACTGATTACATTTATTTAGGAATGAATAGCTCATTTGTGAGGAGGGAAGGGGGAAAGCGAAGGCAGGCAGGGAGAAAAGTTGTAACTGCAAAGGCTTGTGTCTTGAAATTGGAATTGCTTTTCCTAAATGAGTCCATGGTGGCTGTACAGTCAGTCTCAAGCAATTTAGACCTAAGTCGACAATGTCTGTCTAGACTGCTATATAATAGTATTGTTAATTATCCTAAAATTTAAGTAAGTTACTTTGTTGTACAGTGAAGACAGACTGCTCATTGTACGAAGGAAATAAAGCTGAACTTGAACCTGTGCTTACAGAGCTAGGTCTGCATTTTTAGTTCTTAATTTTCTACAAAGATGACTCTGAGCGATGCAAAAAAAAGTAGTACTGGAGAAGTTCTGAAGTAACTGGTGGAACAAGAAACATTAGTGTTTCGTTGTTTCTTTAATGTGATTAGTAATGTAGTTGTTGGTTTTCTGGCTTGTAGCTTGTTCTTGTTGGATCTCTTTCTTGTAGCTTATTTTAATGAGAATATGTGTATGAGTGTTTCCCCTATTACCTTAACCGATTGCTTGGGTGTTTTTTTATTTTTCTTTAATTTCCATGTTCATTGGAGATACTGATATGAACTACCCCTTTGCTCTTGCTTTGTTGCATTCCTGGTTGAGAGAATTTTGGTTGATACCTTAGAGAGAGCATCTCAACTCTTTGGAGTACATAGGGTTCTGGATCGTGTTCTTTGCACAGCCCCAGGATTTTGCAGGGACTCTGTATTTCATGCTGTTTTCCGAGACTGGATGATTCCCACAGAGAATGTGGTGCTGTTCACTTGGGAAGTGAGGGTGGAGTCCTGCCACTTCGTTTCCCACAGAGCAGCAAGGAGAGCCACTGCTGCCCAACCATCCTGTGGGGCACCTTTTCCCCCGGAGGTGTCTGCTCTTTGGAGTATGCGTGTTCCGGGAGGAGCGTGACTACTACTTTGAAGATGTGAAGTTGATGGGGTGTGACCTTGCAATGGCAGTATTTCACTTGCTTAGAGGTACAAATGCTTCTTGTTACACTAAATTTACTCTCCCTACCAAAAATATAGAGCAATGACACTACTCCCATGACTTCAATCATCTGTCATTGGAGTTAGCTAGTAGGGGAACTGTCAGGAAGAAAATGTCTTTGTGAAGTTGTCACCATGTAAAACCTGGCATGTATCAGAAGTATGACACTGTAGAGATGCATGTCAGAATTTGAGAGGAGATTCTGCTGTTAGATAGTTCTGTACTTCACAGTCAGAGGTATATCTAACTGCTCCGTATCTGCCTGCTGTCAGTTCAGCGTTAGGGTGTTTCAGACCAAGGCCAAAAGTATTTGTCTCTTGGGTTTTTCGTTCATTGTAGTATATAGTTTGAAAGATAATCTGTTTCCATACCGAACTTCTGTTGTGTTACTTCGGCGCTTGTTTCTTATGTCAGTATGCTTATAAATGTGTGTTCCCATTTTTTTTTCTTTTTACCTTTTAACTAATTTGAAGATTGAAAGATTAACTGTTCAGCAGTAGGCATGTTAATAATCCTACTTGGAAGAAGCATTTCTCGGGCTGCATGATTCAGTTCCATCACAACTTTCAAGAAAGCGTGGGGTCTTCTGAGAAGATAGGACAGCAGTGTTTATTTTTATTACAAAGTACCCTAAATAAGCTCCAAATGATCTGTTCTTCAGTTATATATAGAAGGGATCCAGGATGGAGAAATTACACATTTTTTTTCTTTTCTAACCTTAAAGAGTTTCTTGGCCTTTGTGTCACCTTTTCCTTCCTGGTCTGCCAGGTGTCTCCTGCATTTTTTTTTTGTGGAGAACTGTTTACAGGTGACACAGGTAATGCAGTTGGACAATAGGAGGAAGTTTTCTTCACGGAAAGGGTTGTCAGGCACTGGAACAGGTTCTCCAGGGAGGTTGTGGATACTCCATCCCTGGAAGTGTTCAAGGCCAGGCTGGATGAAGCTGTGAGCAACCTGGTCTGGTGGAAGGTGTCCCTGCCCATGGCAGGGGGGTTGGAACTAGATGATCTTTAAGGTCCCTTCCAACCCAAACCATTATGTGATTCTATGATTCTGTGTGGGCTGGGAAAGATGTGTAGATGGATTCTCTTTTGGCTCCTTGGGGAATTTTCTGTGGGAGATGATACAGACAACTGTATGCCTCCCCAAGGACTCCAGTGGCCCAGAATGGCTGTTGGTGTCAGAAGCAGCATAACAAACAGTTTTGGTTGGCTGAGCCCACGTTCCTGTAGAGCTATAGGGATTTCCTGGTTTTTATGAAACTGAGGGTGAATTTTCATCAGGAGAATAGTGTTGGTCTTAACAAGTCTGTATTTGTGAAAAATCTTACCTGAAGGTCTGAACAGACTCAGCAGGATGAAGGGTGATAACACTGTATTTTAAAAGGTCTTTGAGGCATTGAAGGAAGCCTGGATTTAGCAAGAATTTCTGTAAGGTGTATAGATTGAAAGCTGGTTCATGTTTTCTTTGTTGAGCTCTTGTCATTCTCAAAAATGCATTCATTTTCAGACTCTTAGCAAGGCTCACGTATCACAGCTGGAAATTCTTCTTTGGGGAGTGAGCCCTGTTCATGTTCCTGCCTCCCAGGTTCCTCTGACTGAATGGAGACTTCTGCAGGCATCCTTTTCCTTGGGAGTCTGTGAGGAGCTTTCCATGCTCCTTGGTTGGGTGCTGTAATAGGGACAGCGGTGGCATCTGTAACCTTTCATAGTCCAGTTCTGGGATGGGTGCATGTTGAAACTCAGAATTATGTTTGCCTGCGCCCTTTTTGAGTATCTGCCATTCTGTTGTTGGTTTGAAACCTCTTTTTCATGAGTAGAACTACAGGTGTTGTCTTGGGTGGTTGTTTCCTTACTGAAGAAAGGTCAGAAGGTGGAGTGTGCCGTGGAACTACGTGAGTCTTATCTGATGCATTTTCTTCAGCAGTAGGGTTAGAGAGTCCTTTAGAGATTCAATAAGACTGACATTAAATGGGAAATTACTTCAGGGTGCACTTGGGTGGATCCTTGTTGTTTACATGACTAAAATTAGCTACAGTTTGTCACATGATGCTTGAGTGTTTCATTTCCTGGGAACTGTAAATATAAGCATACAGAACTGTTAGGATGTTGATATATCTACCTTGAAATTGAAAGTTTACATACTTCTGTGGATCTGGTTCACTGTTTGGGGTTTTTTGTTTGTTTGGGGTTTTTTGTTTGTTTGGGGTTTTTTGTTTGTTATTAGTTACATTCATAGTTACAAGGTGAGACCTAAAGTAATATATGTCAGTCTTCGTTATGTTTCCATGTAAGCAAGAAGAGGCAGTGGAGAATGAAATACTTTATTGTAATCCCCATTAAACAAATTGAATAGAATGGTGGTATTTTTCATTCATTTTTGGAATACAATGAACACAGTTTTATATTGAGTTTGAAGAAATGTGACATATTACTTGTAAAAGTAGAAATGTAATCCATTTCTTGGTTCTTTTTTATAAAATGATATATGCTTACATGGGTTGCATAGGCACAGTTAGTAACTTTATTTTGCTGGAATTAGATTTACACAGCATTGTTATCCTAGTGATTAAATTATGAAGTAGAGAAAAAACTTAAATAATCAGATTTTGGTTTTAAATGGAGATTGGCTTCTCTATTGAAACCATGAACATTTTTAGTTGTATGAATAGTTATTCCTTTCCTGAATATCAAACTCTTGACTTCATTTCTGTCTCCTAAATCATGCTTCTCTCTTCCCTTCTCTGAGATATTTAATAGTTCTTATCTCTTCCACCTGGGAGTTTTGAGGTTAAATCCTTTAGTACAGTCTGACAAAATAGTCATGAATATTGAGTATGAGTACTAAATCGGGTCTTACTAATATAAAAATGTCTTAATAACCGTCTCTGTACAACATAAACTACACATGATGGATAAAGATAATTCTGCATAGCAGCTTTCCTGTTTGAAATTCCCAGATTGTCAGTTTGCAGAAACATGGATGTTACTTTTGGGGATCTTTGGACTCCTCTAACTCACATATAGGGGTCACTGGGATGGAAGGAAGGAGAAGGCATCAAGTGCACTTGTTCTTCCCCTAGTTTTTTATCTAGGAAATGTTCATGAAATGCCTTTGGTTTTATTTTGAGAGATGTGAGAGTGGGTACAGAGAGCAAAGAGGAAGCAGGATGTTGTTCCAGAAGTCAGTGGAAACATGAATGGTCAAGTGAAACCGACAGATGGGGAAGACTTTATTCTCTTCAGTGTTTCCATTGTGCTTGGCATCTTAGGGTCTGTCATTCAGGTTTTTGGACAACGTGGTAGTAAATATAAATTGGAACATGTTAGCAATAATTTAGAAAAAATGCGGCAGGCCTAGTTACTGATAGGTATCACTGTTGGTATAGATGGACAGTGTGAAGTATTTTCCCTGGTGGCCCTGACAAGAACATGCAGAGTTTTTAATGGAAATCTTCATAGTACTGTCATGTCCCAAGCGATCCTAAATACATGGAGTTTTGATTAAAAGGACAAAAGTAATCAAAGCATGAACCTTTAAAGTCTGAGAGTTTTCATCTTGTGGCATGGAAACACATTTTCAGCTCCTTTTTGTCACGCTCTCAATGATAGACTTGTCTTATCTCAGATCCATGACTGCAAGATATGTGGCCAATATTTCAAAATGACCAGTTTGGTTATTCACGGGTCAAGTTCACACATGAGCCTCAGCTAAAAATGCTTAGGATAAGACTCAGTGTAAGGCTGCAAGACTTTAATATAATTTGGTGAGATCAAGCTAAAAGGATTTATACACTTCAACAGTAGGAAAGGTTTGCACAGACATTATGGTTTTGATAGATTAGTATAGCCTACAGGAGAGAAATTCCCATGGGAAAACTTAAGGTGTGGAAATCTGGGTACAATGGCAAGGAGCCACTGAGACAGGGAGGTGTGATGTTTCTGTCACTCTGAAATATGATGGATTACGGAGAATAGTCTCATCATAAACAACTGATTTTACTCAGTAGCGTTTATGTCAGTGGGAAAGGTCTGATTCACTCCAGCCAGAGCAGCGGAAGATTCCCTTGGATTTAATCAAAGCTAAATGTGAACTTAGTGCTTCAATTTAAAAAAAAAAGGGGGGGGGATGGGGTGGGGAAGATAATGCCTTGACTCCTCATATGATGTGGAAAGCTGTGTATATTTGGTGAAAGACTGCTGCACTTCAACCAAATGCAAAAGAAGTTTGAAGGAAAATACCTGTTTTACCCCAGTCTGTTCTCTCCCATCCCATGGGTGTATCCTACCACATGATATGAATGATGCGTATTTCATTGTCTTACAAGTAATACAGATCCACACCTATCAAATTCTGAAAAGGGATTAATTTTCCTAAGCTAACAAATCTTGGAAGAGATGAGATGAAGTGTTGTTTTTCATGTGGAAAGATGAAAGAAGCAATTAGAGAGCTGAATATGGGTAAATCCCCCTAGAGCAGATATTTGATCAGCTTGATTTTACAAAACTTGATTTGAGTTGCTGATATGTGTGTTCGCATAGATACGCTTTCCTCCAAGAAAAAGGAAGACTGGACCAAACTCAGCTTTTGTTGCTTAATTTTATATACTGTGGCTGCATGAAAGTCCACAGAGCATTTTTGCAAGTGCTTGCAGAAGTGATAACTCATTAGAGAATTGATTGGCCCACCCTCACTGGAGTCAGGCATGCTGCAAAAAACCACTTGAGATACACAGAGTGATTAGCAGCATAGAGTGGTTTAATTAGGATCTGATGAGTTGTATGAACTTGATGCCACTATGATTCATCATAGCTATACTGGCTTGATTGTTAGCAGCACTTCTCGTACCTCCTGATGGGACAGGCTGAGTTGAAAGCATCAGTCATGGCTGTAGACAGATGTCCTCTTCTGGAGCTTGTTCTGTTAGGTGGTGTCACCCCCAGTCTGTGTTTTGTACTATGTTTCCACAGACATTTCTCTTTGTACTACTACCCTTTATACAACTACCGCGCACTTTGCACTCTTGGCACGCTTCTTTGTGGCAGCTGTTTGAAACGCCACGTCCTGAAGAACATCAGGAAATTGCGTGCTGGACTTAAAAGAACTTTGTCGCGATGCAAAGTAAAATCCTAACAACTTTGTGTAGCTCGTGTGAGACTAGTAATGTCCATCTAACTGATGATAATGTTATCTCGAGGCCTTGGTGCACTGGACGGAGGCACAGTGAGCGTGGGGTATATAACTTTATATACTGACAAATTGGTGAATAGGGAAATAATTTACCAGCATGAAATATGATCCCTTACTTTTATTATGGAGCTGTTAACATAAGCAGTAATAAAGCATTTGGGCATCCAGAACTGGGTCAGGACACAGTTCCAGCTGGGAAGCTATTTTGTCAACAGTAGCTTTTAGAAGTTGACCACAGAGAGTATAATTCTGGGGCAGCTGTGCACTGCTATCTCCACTGCTGTATGCTCACGTATTTTCACTGCCCCTCACAACTTTCTCTTGGCTAAAATTCTTCCTAATCTGACTGCTTCCTCTTCTCTGTCTCCTCCCTCACCTGTCTCTGCTGTTTGTGGTGGGCTTATCTTTTCCTCCAACTTCCCTCTGCCACTCCTCCTGCGTGTTGAGGAGTAGAAGAGGTTGGGTGCAAGAAGCTCAGGGCTCAAAGGCATGAGGGCAGACATGAGGAAAGCCCTCGGATAGGTGGGAAGAAATGGAAGGGAAGAGTATGGGACAAGGTAGTGTGTGGGTGTAGCATGGGATGCATGGATGCAGAAGCAAGATCTAGAGCTGGAGGGCAGGGAGTAGGGGGGATGGGAAAGGTGGAGGAGCAAGCTGAGTAGGAGGGACAGGGAAAGGGATGTTGGGCGCCTTCCCCAGCAATCAAGAGGGGGTAGTAAAGATGACTTAGGTAGCCAGCAAATGACAGGGGTGGTAGATACCTGCAGCCCTCCCAGGCTGCCTGCGCAGCCGTGGATCAGCACACACGGCTTTTGTGAGCTGGCTTAAGAAGCGCTTTTAAAAACAGGAGCCAAGAAGTCTCTTTGACTGTAGTTGACCTTTTTGCTTTTTCTTCTCTCCACTAAGGTCCCAGTCTTCTGCCTCTGCACAACCCAGCCTCTGAACTCTGCCTGGCAGTGCCCCTCGTCAGGCAGAGCATGTATTCAGTCCCTCCTTCACCTTCCCCTTCCTTGAGGCACCCCAGACCACAGTGCCTGCTCCCTGCGGCGTTCCCTGGGTGCTGCCGACACAGAGGAGGGCGGCTGTTCCTTCTTGCATGGGTTTGGTTGTGACAGATGTCTGGCCTTTCGATGGAGTCATGAGCGGGATGCTGGCGTGGATGTGGCCACTCTGGCTGGTGTCTCTCCCCTTCTGGAAAGCCTGTGGAATGGGACAGAACACACTAAAATACCATTACATTGTCCACTGCCGTGCTGGATTGTAAAAACGTTTAAATTTTGCCAATCTCCTTTCTTCTAGAAGTTTTTAACAGTGTAGCAGCTGTACTACATAAAGGTAGCTGGTGCTGACCTCTGTAATGTAGTGACAACAATAATTCCACAGTTACCAAAGTCTTTGAGCTTTTCGTAGGTTTTTATTATGGAAGTAGTAAAGTACTTAGAAAAGTTGTATTGCACTCCTTTTTGCTAGCCGTGTGCTTATACTGTATTTGTAATTTCTATCTATTAGTTTATAATTCCATTAAGGAGGGGAAAAAAAGGAGTACATCCGGTTTTGACCTGCGAAAGCTGGATCTGCTTCCTTTAAAGAAAACTGAGTCTATTTCCTTTAAAGAATTAACACGATATTGTTTGGTTTTCCTGTCAGAAGAAACAAAGAAAGACTGTTTTCATCTGGTAATGCTGAACTGACTCAGCTTTGCTGATTTCTAAATTCCAGTAACAGCATTACCATCGCACAGACAAAACAAATTTTATTCATTATTTTTGGCCAATGTTGGTTTTAGGCGTTAGTTTCACATCACATGTTTGAAGTGGAAGAGAAATCTGAAGCGAATGCAAAAATGAGGTTCATTACTTGCTAATAAAGTTTGATATTTTCTGCATTGCATTTTCGGTGAGAAATGCCCCACTTACGGGAAAGGAGCCATGTAAACCAGTCGTGTTAGCTTGACTTCTCAGACCTGAAAAAGTAGATAGCTCATAGCGCAGGTCCTGAAATAGTGTTCTTTGTTGTGAAAATGTATAGTCTCACATTTCCAAACAAAAATATTTGGTTTAAAACCATCCAAAAAATAGGATCAATGCTGAGATGAGCAGAAGTAAATTTAAGAAATGTGATGCTTCAGTAATTCTCTGTTAGAAAATTTTGCAGAGCTTGTTGGAGAACGTTGTTTGAGTTATCCCAGTGGCAGCCCAGCGGAGCCTCAGCTGAGCAGACCGAAGACCTTGCTGGTACAAATTTCTTTAAGAATTTTTTTTAGTTATAATCCTGGGACAAGGGAAATCATGGCTTGCTCTGGCTTTCTCTTAGTGGTGACATTCAGAGCTATTGCATCACCTCCTGCCATAATTTTCTTTTTTAATGCTTCTTCCGTGCATGTACTTTTGTGGCTCTGTAGCTGTGTTGTAACTCTAATTATGCTGCAGAACCTTGTGATCAGTGCTCCAACTTCCTCAAAAGCGACAAATTTAGCTTTCTCATGCAGATTTGTAGAAGAGAGGATTTTTAGATTTTTCCTCTTTTTAAAGCTGTAGATCCGTATGACTCAGCCTGAGGGAGTGATGTGTTTTGAAAGTGAGAGGTTGTCTGCCTTTTGCAAAGTCTGCTGATGTTTTCCTGGTGTACAGGATGTCAAATACAACAGTATTTAGAAACTTTTTGGTTTATTTGGTTATTTTTGATGAACACCATCCCTTTTCAATATTTGAGAAAGGTGGAGTTCTTATATTTTAATTGATTATTCACGTCAACCTGAAGAATTGATCAGGAGCCTTATAAAAATATAATGGGTTTAGGACCCATTACAGTGTTCTAACGGGTGTCTTCTAGGATGAACTATGTACCCTAAATTGTGTCTGATGCATTTTAATGTTAAAGTAACATTGAAACTGTTCACAGAGAGGAAAATTGAAAGCTTACTGCAGTGACCTTTCCTACAAGTCACAAGACCCACATGGATATTACATCAATGCAAGTCTCCAGGCTCTTTTCTCCCCCAGCTTGCAGCAGGGATAGTAAAAAGGAGAAACTTTGCACTCAGTGTCCCGCTTAGCGGATGCACTAGGCAGTGTTTAGTGTGGCTATCAATCCTTGATGCATGGTTGCTTCTTGATACTCTGTCATGGCAAAGCAAAATGCTTCTGCGTTTCTTAAAATGAAGAATTTCACGCGCTGTTGAGTGGTGTGGACAAGTACCACTAAGATAATGACAGAACATCTTACCTGAGAGATGTGTACGAGAGAGATTGGTTTTCCTCTCTGTCGCCACAGGTAAGGATCTGTAGTTAGTTGTGTGGTAATTAAGCCTGCTGTGCAATCGGGAGTCCTTGAAATGAGTGGGAAGAGAAAAGAAAAAGCTTCCCTCCCCCTTGTTCAGCGCTGAAAGGGCTTGGGTTGTCGGCATTCGTCCAGGAATACAACAGCGAGAGCTCGAGCAAAGGCTTCTTGTCTTGTACTTTCTCTCAACTTGTTAATGAGCATCCATAATTTAGCTTCAGAATTAATGAAGAGGTGTAGTCCCTGACTGCATTATTGGCTCTTTTTGTGAGCTGCGCTGCATCTCTCGGTATGCACACACTAGGACATGCATACACATGCATGCACCATTACATAGTTTTTTCAGTTCATCAGCTGTCAAAGATGGATTAAATGATTCATCCGAATCTTCCTGTTTCAGTAAATACTGGAGAGTAGAAAGCAGGTACCTGAAGTGAATAAAGAACAACTCTTACAGGTGTTTGCATATTCATTTCACAGATTTAGTAAGCACTCAAATAGCTCTTTTTTTTTTCTTTTTTTTTTCTTTTTTTTTTTTATTGTATCCCAGCACGGCACTGACCCCAGGTGAAAAGACCTGATAGGTCTTCCAGTACTAATAGTGAGACTGGTTCCTGTTTCCAGGTGTTTATAGCCTGAATAAACAAGTCAGAGGTGGGGAAAGAAAAGCGGGAAATGAAGCAGGATGTAAGTGGCCTGTCCAAGTCGATAACGCATGTTGGGAGATGCAGGTCCCACTGCCCCAGGCCAGTGATCTCGTCTCTCAGAGGTGTGCTGCAAGGCTTAAGAGAGGTTCATTGCGCTTGGATTAGTTGCAGATAAAATAGATGCTCTCTGTAGTAAGAAGTATAATATCAATAAACAGCTAAAATAATTGGTGTCCTTTGAAGCCAAGAATCATGGTATTAAAGAATAGGAGATACTTTAGTGAAGAGTTTAAAACTGATTCTAAAATCAGTATTTTGATCTGCAAGCAAATGCCATTCAACTCAGCGCTTTGTTTATCTGTTCAGGCAAAATGTCAGTCTCTGGACTGATAAATAGAATTTACAACAGTGTAGAAACTTGCAATGCAGATTTTTAATCTGCATCTTTTGCCATTTGTTTTTCTGTTGTTGATGTTAAACTGTTAGGATGCTTCAAAATCCTTAGCTGACATATGGAAGGAAACTTCAATACTTGTAAACTAACTTTCTATATATCTAAAACCTCAGATTAAGCCTGTTCAGTTCTTAAAATCAAGACTACTTCATTTACAGTACCAAACTTTTAAACTGCTGCACAAACTCTGAAAAACTTGCTTTGTATTTAAGGGTATAGTCTGTCACCAGTTGTGGTTAAATCCATGGTAGTGGAGCTAACTGTGTAAGACACCATGGAAGAACTTGGGTCATTACGTTTGTAACAACTAAGCTTAGAGGAGTAGAGTTGGAGAATTAAGCCATACTTGGCTTGACATCTTTTTAGAGATTATGTGCTTGCCTAATATGCTGAGATGATGTTAAAACAGGATGGGTTCACTGACCATATTATCTTGACCTAATTGATGCAATTGAGACAAAAGCAAACTGCATCCTCTTGACAGGGTTGTGAGAGCTTGTTCTTCCTTCTCACAGGTGCAGTCAAATTCTTGTATCTAGAGTCAACAGAAAAATAATGATTTGAATATGCTTTAATGAAGAGTATTTACAATACAAACCAGAATTGCGCGGAGCAGTTAGGGTGTGAATATGGAAGTATCTTTGTTCTCTTACAGTCAGGGTGCACGTAGAGAAAGATGCAGCAGCTCAGGAGTTGCAGGGTGGTTGTGTGATTGTCATAATCATTCTGAATCGCATTACATTTAGCTTTGCTTCTCACAATTACATTCTAGCAGCTTCTGTATTGTTCTAGTTGTCACATGTGCAGTCATTTCCCTCCAGATGACTGTCTTCTCTCTAAAACACTTGGCTGGCTAAATTTTGTGCTTCGAGTCTCCTAGTTTTATTGGGATTCTTTACAAGGTTCTTAACTAACCTCAGAATTTGAGCGTGCTGCTGTTTTTACAAGGACTCACGTGATGACAACACCTGGTTTCAGTCTGAGAGTTATACTGAAAAAAGGACCAGTGGGGATGAGTGTTGGCCCCTGTATTTTCGGTTTTGCACACAGCCTTGCTCTGTCTGTCCAAGTGCTGGCAGCAGAAATGACTTTATCTTTGGGTCAGATCTGGTCCCTGGCACCAGTCTTTCTTCCTGATTTGGTTGGGACTCGCCTGTGGGTTCCACCACATTGCTGGTGATGACACTTCTGGGATATTGGCCCTTCTGAATTTCTGACTCTGATTAGAAGGTCTATATCAAACGACAGGAACTATTTTACTTGAAGCTGCTGTGTTTGTACATACAAATATGTTTCCTTGAATTTTAATTTTGCAAATAAACTGATTTGTAAGAAATTTCAAACTCTTCCTGATAGCCTGGGTGCTAATTGGGCAGCTATTGCTGACATTCTGTTACATCAGCTGTAAGACATTAGAAAGAGGAATTGCCCCTCTGAAGTTGATTACCTCCTACATCTACATTTCAAGAGGTTTTAGTACATATTTTGTCTGGGGATCCCAATCTCCCCACTGTTCATGTCAGACAGAAATTGCAGCACAGTGTCTTGTGGAATCTCCCCTAGCCATGAAATCTTCCACTGAAAGGTGAAATTGGACTGTGTTTCATACGGGATTCGTACAGGAAAAGGTCTGTTTTGTGTATCCTAGGCAAGACTGGAGGTTGAAATGTAGCTTTGAGTCTAATTCATTTCAGGTATGTCCTGAATGATAGAGCTTGGTTCTTACTATTTGATCCCAGAAGGATGCTGTCACCTGTCTTGCAGAATGCTCAAATAAAGTCACGAGGAGTTTGCTTCGCTTTCAATCAGGAAAATAATACTAGAGTCCTAAACCTTTTCAGTTGAAAATTGAATGCTATTTTGACAGTGGCACATAGAGCCAGGGCAACGAATGGAAACAACTGGCTTCAGTTTGTTTTAAAAACACAGCTTCCAAAAGGCAGGGCAATAACAGAAGCATCAGCATCCTGTAGCCAGAGAGAAATGGAGATCCAGGCTGTTACTAATAGCACCCCGTGACATCTTGGCCATCAAACTAGGAGTAGTTTTTGATTAGCTACATATGACCTGGTAGTTGTTCTCTCTTGCATGCAGTCTTTGTATTTGCTTCCCAATTTTTCTTGCTTCCAAGCGTAGTTGATGCTGTTCTTGAGAATGTATTTATTTTCCACTGAGTTTCCAACCACAACTTACACTCCTCTGCGATCAAGTGCTTTTGTGGAATCCAAGGCAGGCCGAATATACTGATTTTTTTTGTTTGTTCCGTGTGCTAGCAGAAAGATTGGGATCACATCTTGGCTATGAAGTCTTTTTACCTCTGTGAAAAGGTTCTTTTCTTTTGAGAATTGTATTGCTTGATGCAAGGATGCTTCTTCTGAAAGAGGATCGCTGCTTATCCTCCTCAGTGACAGTAGTGAGTTTGGCAAACTGCAGGCACAACGGAAGTTTTATTCACTGTGTCTTGTAGAAAGATAGTAATTTTTTTTGGTATTTTAATCATGACAAAGATAACTGATCTTATGAGTGTGAATGGCACAGCTATTAGTATGATTTTGCTAGATTCTGGAGCAGTAGATAATGATGGAGGAGGTTCTGTGCAGAGCTTTCAGGATTCCCTGACAAAGTGAACTGTTTAATCAAGCTTTTGGTTTTTTTATGTCTAAATATAAAGGCACTCATTACAGAGGAAGAGAAGCAGACCCATCCTACCAAAAGAAGAATTGGTATCCAGCAAAGAAAGCCATTTAAAAAAGGATGCTTGAACAATGAGAAGGGTATTTAGACAAGACACAAAACCAATTCTAGGACTAAAGAAAAATTGCAAAAGACTTGGAGCTCAGTGCTTTGTTTACTGAAACCAAAGGCAAAGGTTCTTTTTTTGTAGGTTAACTTCACAGAAGGAAAAAGACAAGAGCTGGTGCTTTGTTTTGTCAAGAATGGCAAAGCAAAATTAGTTTGAAAACTGAATTTGCTTTAAACTGGGAGGAAGAGCACGATTTAACAGTGAATTGTTGGAACGGCTGTTGATATTGGGGATTTTTTCATTTCATGGTGTGTTCATCAAGGCAGGATTTTATTTTATTTTATTTTTTAGCTAGACATGGTTTAGTCAAAATAACAGTAGAGTAGTTAAGCAAATACTCTCAGTTCAGTGTCAGAAGGGCCCGTTCTTGCTTCCAGCCTGGTCTTCAAAAACTCTGAAAATGTGCAGCAGCCTGATGTGCTTCGTTTCTACTTAGAGCCTTGCTGGATCTCTGTGAGGACTGATTTTAGTATCTGCAGCTGAAGGAAGGAAGACCCTCAAATGTTAGTGCATCTCAGAGTGGGGTGTGTGAGCTGTACGAGGGAAATCCTCTGCTGCTGTGCCATGCGCGGGGCTGAATCCAGCAGCCTCTCCTCTGGCCAAACTTCCATTAATCTTAGCAGAAAGGTGAAAAGTGTCTGTTCTGCACATCCCTGGAAGTTTCTCCCCACTTCATTAGGAGCAAGGGGGAAGGAACCACACCCAATCAGTATCTGCCATCTGTGTGATGCTCTGAACTGGAAGTGTGTTGCTGTCGGTGGGTCTGTAGTGTGGCTGGGGACTGGGGTGCTGCGTACACTGGCCTCAGCCGGCGGGGATGCACAGGGTGTGCTGCCACTACGACATTAGAAAACATGTGACTGACAGACCGTAACGGGTGACTGACAGGTGAGAGAAGAAATGGTCATACTCCTCAAAACCTTACAAAAGCCTTAAACGGTTGTTAATCACGTTCTTTCTGAATGACAAACTGATGATGTAGAAACAGTTGGAATGAGGAATTCCTTGTAGCTGTGCAACATCTTCTATTGTTTCTTGTTAAACTGGGCATAATAAATCAATTACCTGGGTTACAAGTCAGTAATGCGTTGGGGAGAGGGAGGATTTTCTTTTCACGTTATTACAAAGTGCCTTGAAATTCAGGCGTGCTGAAAGAGTTGTGGAGGATGCAAGACCCACCTACTGGATGCTATTGCTTGATGTTACGGTGAGAGAGCTGAAGAGCAGCTGGGTACCACCGGCGGGTGCTGCCTCCAGCTCCCTTGAGAGACCAGGCTGTGGCGTGTTGGGCTGTGCCCATTTGCTCTGTTGGGCTGTGGGTGATGGAGGGCCCTGGGTTCATCACACGGTGGGCCTTGCTGCAGCAGCTGCCTTCCCAGCAGAGAGGAATGGGAACCGGTGGGCCCGCTGGGAATGTCCCAGGTCCAGGCATGGTCAGCGCATCCTGCCAGCACAGGTCAGCATTACGCTTTACTAGCACAACATGGTCTTGGCTGGATTAAAAGTGTGTTTTGCAGGAGAGTTAAGGGAACTGTGGGTTGAGAGGTTGTGTTAAATCTCTAGTAGAGGCAGGTGTTTGGGGGTAGCTGTTTTCAAAATAAATAAAACCCAGCAAATGCAGTGTGCGCTGCTGAAGTTGCAAAGCAGAATGTGTTGTTAGACACTGGAGAGTTGAACAGTTGAACGATTTCATTCATAAATTATAATTAATATGTCTTTTCATTACTGACTCAATTTCTGCTGCTGGCTCTGACTTTTATCTTACTGTCACCTGATGTTTGGCCATTCGGAATGTGGCCACTGTTTGCTCATCAGTCAGTGCCACTGGGGGGGCCCAGAAACCTCCCGCAAGAGCAGGGTGGAAATGAGCAGCTAACCAGAGAGGCTCCGAGAAACAGAAAACTTCCTCCATTGTCAGAAAATCAGTTTTAGGAAGTTTCTTCCCTTTTCTGCTCTGTGTCAGAAACCTCTGATAGAAGGGGACTGGAAACTGGATTATGGATTTTAGGTTGTAAAGCTCCCCCATATCAGTTACCAGTTGCATTTACAGGATAAAATTAATGAAGTTATTACACCTACTCAAAATCGTGGTTCTGTGAATTACTTAGATCTTTTAAAATAGAGAAATAATTTCTTGCAGGCTTTACAGGGTTTTTCTTCAGGCTTGGTTAGTTACTTTGGTTTATTGTCCCCGTGATGCATGCTGCTATCTGGAACACTCTGGGGTGCACCTTTTAGGGTAATACAAGATGTCCAATTCAGATTAAGGGTCGCTGCGATGTTCGAAGCAAAAATACTGAAATAATTATGAAAATACCATTAACGACCAATTCTAACAGATATGAAAAGGAGGATGGATTCAGAGAGTTAAAATGTAAAACATAATAAAGGGGGAAGACGCTTAGCGGGTAGAAATAAATCATGTAATTAGCAAAGAAAATGTCTAATATGCTTTTTGTCTGACAGTCTTTTACTTGTTTACTTTGGTGTCATCATTTTCAACATGCAGCTTTAACCAAAGGAGTTTTTAGGTGTGTGTGTTTTTGAGGTAAAGTGGAAAAAAAAAAGTGACCAAAGAATAATCTGTGTGATCAAAACATTTAAAAGTGGCACATTACAATGTATAGTATTCAAGGTGAGGACTTCACAGAATGTTTGGAGAGATCAAACCCACTTGAATGTGAGGCTTTAACTGATAATTTTATTTTAAAATTACCCAATGCGTAAGGTTGACATTAAAAATAAGCCTAAATTTAGGGCTGGGGGGACAACTTTGTCATCCAATTCAGTTTTCAGCGAATTGCGTGTTGTTTTTCTTAGGAAACTTCTCTGCAGATTTAAATTAAACCTTTTTCTTAGCTTGTGGTTTGGTGTGGGTTTTTTTTTGTTTGTGTGGGGACTTTTTTAGAAATTAAAAATCAAATAGAAGGGATTTTTTTATTTGGAAACACTCCTTGTGTCCTGTGGTGGTTTAAACTTAAATTTCTGTATGATACTACTTTACTGCTGTGCCCTGGGCTTGCAGCAGGCCTGTGCCTTCTGTGGTGCCCCGTGAGCAGGACCTCCCAGGCTGGCTGGCTCTGCCCTTGTGTCTCCTGAAAGGCAGAACGTGCTGTGAAACGTAATTCAAAAAGACCCTGGTTTACATGGATAATATGAAGATGACACGTACATTGCTAAAGCTTTCCTGAAACATTGCAGCAGCACTTCCAAATGGAAAACTGTGTATTTTTCAGTTAAAAGACTCGTCTTTTGATATTCCATCAACAAAATTCTAATTCTCATTGCGTACAAGTTCTAATTATGCACAAAAGCAAGGCTAACAGAGGTTCATTTCCCAGGAGAAAATGCAGAAGCATCACATACGTGATCGTGATACAAACAATTACCCCCACAAGGTACGCAGTATGGTAGTATGGGGTTAAGCATGGCATGGAGGCTCACGTGGTGGCCCGGCAAACATGAAGAACAACAAGATTTTGAACAGCATTATTCCCCAGGCATTTAGTTAGGGCTCTCTGAACATGCACACTTGAAAAACCAGTTTAGCAGCAACAAGTGCTGGTTGAGCACATAGTAAAACAAGTAAGTCTGGGCGGGCATTGGAAATCCTTTAAGGAAACATATTCTCAGCTGATGATCCTTCTTCAGGGCATCAGGGATGAGAGGTGTCCTTCAGAGTCACAGGACTGCAAGTTGCATTCCTTTTGTTGATGACTGAGCCATACCAAAGGAAGTCATGCTTCCACGCCAGGAAACCTGTAGCATTAACTACTTCTGGTTTGGTTGACTTGGGCTGGGTTGATTGGGGGAGGAGCCGTCTTTGGTTTGGTTTGTGCAGTTCCCAGCACAAGGAAGTTGCGTACCTGTGAGTAAGGTTCACTATGAGCTGCTGCAGTATAAGAGCAGGGTGATGCCTTGTCCTCTAAAATTACATTTTGTTAAAAACCCCCTAGAATTTGCATGGAGACAAAATATTTGGTGCGACTACTGGTTGAATTGTACTGATTACAGGAGTCATTAACATAGAGGGAGTGCTTCTCTGAAAATAGGTTGTTTTAGAAAGAATCAAAATAATTTGTTAGGTGAGTTATCACAGGGACCTGTTCTTTTACAGTCTGTGTTTTGGGTAGTTACTAGTTGCACCTAAAATTTAGAGGTTCTGCATGTTTGTCATAATCTAATTGTTTTTATTATGTTTTTCTAAGAACATGGAACCCTTTATTTTCTGTTTGTGGCTGTGAAATCGTTTCAAGCTTTATGACTTCGCAGATGTAGACTGTATCAGCGGTTTTTAATTGCGCGTATTTATGATTTTGGTGTTTTACAAGATTGCGGAGGTTAAGCCCCTCAGCTGTCAGCATTCTCTTTCTGTTTGTTGCTGATGGAAACACCTCAGCAGCAGCAAGTAAACTGCGGGCAGAAGGAATCGCAGCACTAAGATAAAGTTGTTTCTAATCTAAGTGCTTTTCAGTTGAGAAGAACAGTATGACAAAAAAACATATTCAAGGAATCATTTATAGCTTTTTTTCAAATGCATTATATTTACAACCTCTGACAATTTGAGCTGAGCGCAGCAAAAACCTGGCCTAATTGCAAGGACTGCAAAAATACGCTCACACTTTTTTGCCCCTGAATAAATAGTTATTTCTTCAGGATGAAATGCATATCTGCATTATGAAAGAAAACAATAACACTGCTGTGTCTGCATTCATTAAGTGGTTGGAAAAGAATGTACAAGTACAGATTTTTCTTTGGATCTACCTAGATTTCACATCACATCACACACTGCAGCATGTTCCCTGATGCTTCTAATTCTAAAGGAAATACTGTATTATCACTTTTCACTTCCAAGAATGTCTGTAAGATCTTTGGGTACAGTCCTGTGCAATAGCTATAAGCCTTTGTAATTCTGTAGTTTAAGTATAAAAACCCCCACAGGATTTCATAACGTATCTGTGATTCATATCAGCACCCAAGTGTTTATGATTTGAAAGATATATGCATTACTTCTGTGGGGCTGCATGTAAATATATATATTTAGGTGACATTTTTTTTGCAACTTTGCTGACTTGACTTGTAAAATACTGTTGTTTTTTTCTTAGGTCTGAGAGTAACTGTGTTACTAACGTCATCCCTCATGGTGTTGGGAGCTGGCCTGAGATGTGTTCCAGTTTCAGACCTAGAAATTAGGAAGAAGTAAGTGAATTAGTTATTTTTAATATACATATTTTATACTTTCTGCTGGTGTAATTTTTGCTGCTACTGCAAAGAAATGTTAATACAAATGTTCTGTATGAATTTGATATGCCAAATGTTTGCTGTGCAGATGCGGGCTTACATGTTT
Source organism: Eurypyga helias (assembly GCF_000690775.1). NCBI lineage: Eukaryota > Metazoa > Chordata > Aves > Eurypygiformes > Eurypygidae > Eurypyga > Eurypyga helias. The sequence continues at coordinate 19,502 of NW_010233537.1, forward strand.
CTTTGCTTCTTAAATGGATTTTTCTAGTCCTTCTTCTACATAGCATCTGAAGATCAGAAAGCCCTTTACAAACTTGAGTTAATTAAACCTCGCCCCATTCTGCATAACTAATATTAATCTGTTTTGCAAACAAGTAAGCAGAGATTTAGAGAGGTTCAGAAACTGGCCCAAGATCACAGAGGGAACCTTGCCACAAAACCTGAAAACTTGTAATTTGTATGCAAATGTTAAATAATTAGTTCATGTTTCTCATATTGTATGTACAAGATTGTGCAGTGAGACAGATGAATTTATGCAAAATAGCCTTTTTCATGTAGTCTCTTCCAGCCTGCATTCCAAAGTCGTCTTATACTTTCTCTATGGTCAAAATGAATGCCTTCTGTACACATGAAATTAAAGTATGTGATAGAGACAGATTCCTTCCTAAAAATCACGCAGTCCAAACAATTCAATGGCCCCATCAATGTATCCTGAACCTGGTAATACTTGGCAAGTACAGGAGTCACATTCATTTTGCACAGCCTGTTGATCACTTTGTTGTGCCTTTCATGCTGAAGGAAGGAGTACAGGGATTCCTACGTTTTTCTGCTTCTTTAAAAGCAGTAGTAGCACTAGATCTTCACTAGTTATGCTTGCATAATACGTAAGCACTAGGAAAAAATATTTATAGAAGTTTTTTATGTGTGGTTTCTTTCTCCCCTTGAATTGTAGTCAACTGTAAGGCAATCATTGTATTATTTCAGCATGTTCTATTTTTTTTCCTTAGCATTGCTTACCCTGGAAATCAAGTCAGAAACAGTTAAATTGAGAAAGAAAATGGTGTGAAGTAGAAGGCAGGTGATTGAATATCATGGATAGGGAAAAAAAAAAAAAAGGAAGAGGTTCAGAGGACTGAGAACGTGATAAACTCACTGACTGTAAAACTAGCTCCGATCAGGAGTGTAGGTAGCTAATATTTAATGGTTGGCTTAGTTACTAAGTGCAGAGTAGGGGGTGTCATTTCAGTTCCTGGTTGCTTAGTGAGTGTAAGGAAACCCAAGGTGCTCAAGATGTTAGTTGCCAACAGCATTGCCCATTCTGATGTGTTGTTCAAGGTCTTTGTGAGCAGGGGAGGCTGAGCTAACCATATTCTGCTACCGGTCACAGTGACCCATTCTATTTAGGATAAAAACACGTGATTAAGGAAGAGCTATCCTCATTGTGCCCTTTTCTCAAGATGCCAAGGGATGCTCAACAACTGGTTCATCATCTCTGACCAATATTGGATTAATACATAATTTTTAAATGGGCCAGATGGTTTAAATGCAACAAAATGTGGTGTCTTATGTTGCTTTTAATTTGTGATCTGTGTAAAAAGACTTATGTTGCTTACCAAAGCAGGGATGAAGGCTGTAAAAGCCTAAGAAAAAATTCCCAAATAAGGTTTGGATGTGAGGTGTCATGTAGGGAGTGGGAAGGAGAGTTTCCACATTCCATCACCTTTAAACAAGTTTTTCTAGTGTAAATGCAGTGAGGGTACCTGGGAGAAGGGTGAAATAAATATTTAAGGAGATACATTCAAAGACCAACTTTAACTGGGGAAAGAAAGTCTGTACACTGTATAGAGTCTGATGAGATGTAGAAAATACAATGATACATTTTATTGAAAACCATATGGGGGGGGGAGGGGGAAAAGCATGAGCAGAATCCTTAGGAGAAAGAATGCTTATTTCATTTATTCATGCTGTGAAAGTATGCATCCTCTCCAGCTGAAATTGATAAATCTGCTTACTTAGCCTGCTCAAAAAAATTGAGAAATTTTCAAGAATTACCGCTCCACCTGAGGAATTAGTTTGATCGATTAAAAATCTACAGAGAATTCATTATGGCTGGGTGAATCAAAAGGATGGTTTTTAAGTGATAGTTGCTTGAGATACTGTAAATAATTGTGCACACAGTGCAATGTTACACCAGGTAGCTTGTATGGTTTTGAGGACTAAGACTGAAGGCCAGTTTTCATCAGTTACTTGAAGCATGCTACCAAATAAAATAATATTTTTGAGATGAGCGTTACTGCTTAATGCATTAGCAACAGCTGGCTGAGCGCTAAACTATGCACTTACTCTGAATGTGAATATGCATCAATATGACAGTTTGAACATTACAGAGCTGGTCAGATGGACAGGATCACCCACAAGCTAATACTGGAGCATTTCAGAAGCCAGTGTAACTGGAATTTCTTTAAATGCTTTTGCATGTTTTGTAATGTGTTCCTCCAGTCCCTGGGTAGTCTGCAGTAATATACCGAAGGATTTCCATGGGACAATTATGTCGGAGTTAAGATACATAAAATTACAAGAATGTTCACGAGGTTTGTCTGGTTTAGGGCTTTTTCTACTTTGTAGCTGTCACTGCTCCCTAAGCTCTTGTAACTTAACATTAAGGAGAGCTGCTAAAGCCCATCGCCTATCAGAGCAATCACAGATGTGAGGAAATCACCGTTAAGACTGACATTTAATCCTGACTGCTTTATGCTCCTTATCTCACACAGACCTGTAATATCCAAGTGCGTTCTTAAGCTCCTTTCTAGCCTGTAATTATTCTTTTGGCTCTAGTGTGGAACAGCAGACTATCTCCAGCGCTCCAAGTCATGTTTTAAACACAAACCTTAATCTCTGTTTTCAGTTCATTTCATGCCCATGTATGTGCGTGACTTGTATGTGGGAGATTCAGGTTGCGCATTTGACTGTGTCTCTTCAAGCAGCAGTTCCTTACGGTGAACTTTTGTTCTCTGCCAGCATGACCTAAAACTGTACTGGGAATCTATGCCAGAACCTCATAAATTCAGTGAAGGCTGAAGTGAGTGCATGGTGAAAATGGGGAAGTATCGACTTGTGTGTGAGATTGAGGAACCAGCCTATGCATGGACTAGTGAAGTCGCTCTCACGTACATGTTTGCTCTTACCTGCTTTCCTCCCCAGCCCACTAACCTGGGAGGTTAGTGTGTGTATTGTACAGACAAGGAGGTTAAAGAGAATTTTTCTTATGTTCTTACGCACTTCTGGGTTTGTCAAATTTCCTAGATATGTGTCAGTGAATTTGACTTAAAAATAAAATCCCATCCCACTCTTCCTTTCTAAACATTATGAAAACCTCTTTGCCACACCTATTTTTTCAGTTCATTATTAATATAAATTATGTAGAACATAAGACATTATCAAGTTGTACCACTCCTGGACTTGCGCCTTCTTCCCTTCTCTGAAGGTTACAGGAGGATTGCTAATGCATTTTGCCTGCATTTTATCCAGTCTGTCCTTTTTGACTACTGCTTAGCACTGAGTGAATATTTTCACTGCACTCATTTAGATTTGGTTATTTTATCCTGAACACTAATGCTACTAGGAGGCCATTTTTTTTTTTTATATAGACAAAATCAGGATTGTTCCCACTTCATATTTATCTTATATTCTGTGTTTAGGAATGTATTTACTTACTGCTTAAGTGTTCCATATGACTGTAAAATAATACTTCTAGGCAAAAAGCTATATGAGCTGAAACGTGTAGGAAAGAAGGAAATAAATGATGAAACCAGCCCATAGCCATAAATCTGTGGCTTTTAAGACTGACTGTGTGATGTAAGACTTCTTAAAATGTTTTGAAAGACAAGATAATTAAAGGCATGGAAGTAAAGAATGTAACATAATTTGTCATTTGTATTGAATATGTTAATTAAGCAATTCATTAGACCTTAGTATGCTGTGGGCTGGTAGGGTTTGGCCTTCACATTAGATTTCACAACGGAGAGGTAGTTATTGGGGACCTTGAGTCACGGCAGTGAGAGGGCACTCCGTGGCAGTAAGGATCATTAAAGCATTTGCTGGGAAGCCAGCAAAACAATAACACAGAGAATGATGGTGGAAGCAGGAGGGATTATTTACGAAGTCATTTATAGGGGACACACTGGTAATTCCTATAAAAGGGCTTTTTCTTTAATAATACCAGTTCACAGATTTTTGACGTTTTTTGCAGTCTGATAGGTAGATGTCAGCTTTTCTCTTTATTATGTTTGTAGGTTTGTTCTTACCACATCTGTGGTACATTTTGTTTCTGTTAGCTAGTTGCAACCTAGTTTGTATCAATTATTTTGTTCGTGTTAAATACATTGTTTAATAGTTCCACATTTTTCCTTCTTCATCCCTGAAAGCCTCAAGAATGACACAGGATCATGTCATTATTTGTCTTGCCTGACCCTAACATCACCATGAGCCACCATTCTCATGCATGAAAATTGCAAAGGGACAGCTCAGAAGAGGTATTTCAGTAAAGGAAATATGTCAGGAAGGACATATTGGGACTCCCATATTCCCTGGCAATACTGAACACACTTCTGTGCTCAAAAAAACCACCCCAAACTAGAGCAGCTGTGGAGAAGAGGGATTAAAATGTTCCAGAGGATGAAAAGAGCCTTTTAGGAGAGGATGGTAGAAGAATCTGCCTGTAAAAAATAAAGACAGAGTGTGATGCATTTTATGTGCTCCCTAACTCACTGGGGAAGAGAAATGAAAAAAGTATTTAATGTAAAGCGTGGTTCTGGGAGGAAAGAGATGACTAAACGTACACCTGTTTGTTTGCTGTAGCTCAGGGGGTGTAGGAGGAAGGTGTTAAGATGGAGCGCTTGCTTGGCGCTGATGGCACTTGCTGGATTGTGCTTCGGCTGCAGTGCTGGGGGAAGGCTAAGCTGGGTTAATCCATGGCATCAGAAGAAAAGAGGTAAAAGGAGGGGGGGAAGGAAACAAGTCATTCACAGGTAGGTTCTCAGGGGGAATATTTAATCTTTATACCTCTGTAACTTAAGAGTTTAGCTTGCTTTTATTACCTCCACCAGCTTCATCTTGTACATGTTTTATTTTTTAACTTCTGCTCCAAAGCTGCTGTTTTAGATGAGAGGTCTTGTGAGTTGTTCCTAAGTGGCAATGATTTTTTTTTTTTCCTGCTTTGCTGCTTTGTCGATGGCAGCGGCGGATTCAGTGGGTGATGAAGTGTCCTGCCTGCCACTGCCCAAGCTGCATGTCCTGTGATGCACCAGCAGCCGCTGCTCAGCGCTGCCGCTTCGGTGGCACCCAAATTGGCTTCTCCTTCAGCTGAAACAGCCTTAGTGGGAACAGGAGGCAGCTTGACAGTTTTGGTGGCAAATGTGCTTTGCTCTTACTCCAGTGCTGGATTTTGGCTGTGGCAGTGTGGGTATCATCCGCCTTCCCCAGCGATGGGGTTAGCTGCTGAATTAACAATTTACAGACTGTGTAGATACTTGGAGTGGTAAATCCAGTAGAGAGATTAAAGGAAACTCTGAAATCTCAGGAAGGGCTTGGTATTAATAGGCAGCGTTTCTACATAGCCTCAGCTAGTATTAGCCTATGCTGGAAGGGAAGAGAATTTATATTCTTTGTGGAATATTTGGGTCCATCTCATATAATGGCAGGTGTTATCCTCAATTTTATTGAGCTTTTAATTTTTTAAATCATATTGAGCTTTTTGCCTTAGTCTTGTAACAGTTGGCCAATTTCTGTCCTTAAAGAAAAATTGTATTAGAGTCACAGAATGGTTTGTGTTGAAAGGGACCTCCTTAAAGATCATCTAGTTCCAACCCCCCTGCCATGGGCAGGAACACATTCCACTAGACCAGGTATTAATTGAATGTAGATCAAAGTTGCTGCATTATAATCAAAACATCCTCTTGTTCTTTCACTAAAAAATTGTGCGGGAGCATTTAAATAAGTCTTGTGTATCACATTCCCTAAATTGCCGTATCCCCTGTACGTTTCTACTCTTTCGTAAAAATTCCTACTTAGGACCTGTCTTGTGCTAAGTAGTCTCCATCAGCTTTCTCCCCCAGCAGCCCTGATAGCAGCCAGTCCCAATGCCCTTCCCTAATGACTTGTTTCAGTACGTTTTGCCTCATTAGCCCATAATGTAATTGCCTACTTTGTGTTTACAGCAATGCTGTTTATTTTGGGTCTGTATTTGATGAGTGTATCCTCCGTGTGTTGCTTTAAAGAGGTCTTCTTTTGATAATGGCTATGTAGGGTGGGTTAGCTTCAAAAGAAATACAAACAAAAGATTTTAATTAAAAAAAAAAGGGGGGCAAAAAGAAGCTTTGATTTCATCTGTCCTCACCATTCTAACTTGGATAAAATTTTAAGTGAAGAAACCGTCTTCTCAGCTGTGTGACAGCTGTGTTGGCCGCACAATAACATGGTGTGTCGATGTGAGGGTGTGAGTGAATTTGTCACTGTACTGCCAGGGGTCCCACTGTACGCCCACCTCATCCCTTTCCTCCATCACGACACCTGATGGAGACATCAGGCTCTCGGTCTGAGATTGCTGCTTCCTCTCCTTGCAAATCCTTGTCTCTCTCGGCAGGTTCTCAGCAATAATAATTTCAGAGAAACTCTGCTTTTCCAATCCTTTTAAATTTAAAACATAAACTCACTTTTTCAGACCATTGTGAATGTGTTTGGTGTTTTCTTTAATAGTAGGGGAAGAGGCATGAGGCTGGGATGCCTGGGGGATGCTCTGGTCCTTTCCAAGTCCGTTGCCATGATGATGTGACCAACAGTGCTGAGGCCGCGGTTTGTACAGTGGGTGAAACGTGAGCCCCCTTCCTGATAAAAATGGTTGACAATATGTTTTCAGAAGTTTTTCTCTTTTTCTTTTTGCTTTATTGCTGGAGATAATGTACCACACAGTGACTCAGGCTTTCTGCTTTTAATAATTTTTCTTACTGATGGGGAAAAACAGCTTTAAATTATTCCACATATCAATGGTCGCATGCATCAAAAACAAGCTAAAAAATGCTAATGGCCTCAATCCATGAATATCCAGAAGGCATAAAGCTTTTGTAGTATAAATATATCATTTAATGAAAATATTGAAGGGAAGTGCATTTCCATGAAATTCATTTTTCAAAATGTTATTTTTAATAGATGAATTCATTGCTTTACCCAGAGGTATCTTTCTTTCCAGTCCTTTTCCAGACATAGAGCCTTATTGCACTCCCTTTGGGTTATGAGCAGGACAGCATGTGCATTGCGTTCTCCCCGTATTCTGTAGCAGTGGATTGCTGTAAAGCATGAATTTGATCTCCCTAATTCTCTCTTTGCCTTAAAAATACCTGAAGAAGTTCCACTTAACCTTTTAGGGGTTCTTTTGTTGTGTTTATTTTTGGAGTCCAGAGGAAAAGCGCTCTCCTTTTCTAGTAACTTGATTGTGAAGAATCAGAAAGGCTTTTTTACAAAACTGGTATCAGTTCCCTCCAAGGTACAAGAAGTCCCTTAATGTATAATGTGGCTAAGTTTCATATTCCTTTTCCTGGGCAAGAAACTTGCATCATACATCAATGTAGACTCTAGAATAGGAGGTATTTGTTTGCTTTGTTGCCATGTACTGAGGCTAAATTCAATAGCACTTGAGAAGTGCTCTGAAGTCCTCCAGTGGAAGGGTCTCTTTCATTTGCTTCCAGTAGTTCCCACAATGAGCTAATCACTATATAAATTTATTTGTCTTCCAAATTAGCAGGAGTTGAATAATCTGCTTCTTTCAGTGAGTGAAAATGTCAGGCATGTGAAAGAAAAATCAGCCATCCATTTCCGTAAAACATTAACTTCTTTATCCAGAATCCCTTTTTCCGTTAATTGTTAAGATCAGCAATTAATTTCCTCAACTTTTCCAGGCTAAGAGGCCCGCTACACCTCTGTCTTTGTGCAGCAGCAGGCCAGTGCTCTCAGTGACTTTGTTGCTCCTCACGCTTTGCCAAAAATGACAAAACTGAATTACCAAGTTTTTTTTTTCATTGCATCTAAGTAGAAGTTTGAATAGTGACTAAGTGATCAGTTCTCATGAAATTAGGAAAACCTAATTTCCCAGTTGACCAGGGGCTTATCAGAGGCTGGTAGAGAAAATCTGTGATTGGAGAGTCAGAGCAATGCAGTGGGGCCGACAGCCTCGTTCTTCCCCCGTGTTGCCTGCCAAAGAAAAGGTGAAAATGCTTTTTCCACTCTGCTAATCAGTGTTAAAATACTGACATGACTTCTACAGGTCTAGCCTTCCTAAAACAAGTTCAATTAACACGTCTTAGAACTGAGCTTTGGAGAATTATTTTAGTGTGGTTTAAACCTGTTGTATTAAACGTAATTTTTTTGAGGAAGTAATTTTCCCCCTACCATTGCCATTGTTTTCCTATTTGAGTATAGAAACTAATGAGGTTTTCTTTCATTTTAAATTCTCTTAAGTCCAGACATGAGACATACTATGGTAGAAGCACTGCAAGTCTGGGTTTTTTACACAGAAAAAGTGTGTATGTAACACACAGCTTAACAAAGCCAATCCCGATGGGACTGTGACCATGCATGAAAAGTTTCAACCTGTACAGGGAGAAAAAGATAAATAAAACTGACTGTAAATGAAAGCTCTTTCCTGTCTTAACTGTATGGTATTATCATCAATCACTAAAACCTTTTTCCTGCACAATCTCTTTTCTTTTCACACCCCCCGCCCGCCCCTCCCCCCCCATACCCAGTTTGCTCAGTGATATTGTAATTTCAGTATTTATAGCCTTACATGGAGGGTTTTTTTTTTTGTGTTGCCTGTTAGGATATTGCAATGGTGACAGCAGGGAGTGAATAAAGCAGGTGGAACCAAAGGTTACTTCTTAATACTTACATAAAGTCTTGTCTCAGGGAATTGATGAAAACCATGTAATTTATTTATAAAGTGACCTGACAAAAATTTGGAAAAGAAATTACAAGATAGTACAAAAAGAGTTGTTCTTCTTTAATTGCTGTTGTTATTGTTATATTTGAACTATCTCTTGCTCTGTTTTTACAACTGAGAGGCCAGTTTAGGAAAAAATAATTTCTCTATTTTGTGCAAAGGGTGTGCGTGTGTGTATATATACACATCTGTGTATTCATTTTTTTATAGAGAGACATATACACAATGTAAATGCATCAGTTGTGCCATAGTATCACAGTAGTGGATATTGCATTTAGCACTAGCATTTTCTACCTGCCCTCAATTATTTTCTTTTGTAAAGGGCTCGTGTGTTCAACTGCATGTTACAAATTTGGCAGAGCACACAAATTCATTAGCACAGAGGTCAGGTGTGAAAAAAACACCTTGACATTTTGAAACGAGTCCCTGACCTGGCTGCTGAAATGGTTAGAAATACAAGATTTTGGGTAGATGTTTACTTCCCATTTCTGCGTTAAGCTAGAGAGTCGTCTGTTATTTTCTAAGGCAGGGATGAATTTCTGGTGTCATTTTTTCCAATTTTCTCTTTCATGATTGTGATTAAAAAGCCTTCCACTGTTGTGTTATTTTCTATTATTTGAGCTCAATAACTTTCTATTTTTTGATAGTTGAAAATAATTAGATGATGGCTGGATAAGTAATGCATCTGAAAACAGATAAATAACAGATGAAAATTACCCTGTTAGTGTAATAAGTCTGAAAAATATTTTTCCATCTGGGTAAGGTCCTGAGCTAAAGTTATCTTGTTAGTCCTTTTCTCAGAGAAGAGAAATCTTGTGGAGAATGAATCTGAAATAGTGACAGGGAACAATGCAGTTGCTCAGTGCACCTTTTTGGTAGGAAAAACAAGAAGAAAATCAGGGAGTACCATAAACCAATCTCTTTTGGTGCTGGAGCAGTTTTTAGCACTGGTGGTATACAAGAGCAGACTCCTATGGGCTGTGAGACCGAAATCTAGCCCAGTGATGGTAAGACGTTGTAACAAACGACAAAAAGTCACCAGTACTTTTGTGTTCATATTTCTCTGTCAGATGGAGCGGCTGCTACATGTCTCCCAGGGTAGCAGCTTAGTAAATGCACTGAATCACGTTTTCCATCTCTTGTCCCTGCCTCTCTAGGGAAATGAGTTAAGGATGTGCAGAGAAACAATGGAAATAATAATTTTCTCAGGAAAAGTGGCTTAATTTAAACCACTATTGACAAAGTGATACAATATGATTTAGGCTGTTATCATAAGCAGAGGCATTTGAGGGAGTAGTCTGTATATCTCTGTGCAATTCAGTCTGAAAATAGTGTCTATGAAATGCAATATGTTAGGTTTGAAAAGTTAAGTAATGTGAAGATAAGAGATGTTTTACCCTGGATGATATTGTCAAGTTTGGTAAATGCCAAAAATGCAGATAGAAAGGAAAATCTATGGGAACAGACGGCACACAAGGCAGGGCAAGGCTGGACCAGGTCGGAGAACAACAACGGAAGAGATCTACAGAAAGACAAAAATAGGCTCTTTCTTTGGGGGAAAAAAAAAAAAACCCACAACCAAAACCTACTAATACAGAAAAGTAGCATAGAATTAAAGTTCTGGCTTAAGATACTACTTTCTCCCTTTGGATCTGCAAAGTAAAATTAACATCTGTGTCTCCCTCGAGTACAGAGGTCAGTTGTAGAGCTTTACTGAGATGGTGGAGTTTGATAGACATAATCTACATCTAAGTGTAAGTACATGAAAGAATACATATAATTCTCACAATATATGAATTGGGTTTTTTGTTTTGTTTTGTTTGGGTTTTTACAAAATTTTCCTTTCCTTTCCAGATGAAGTGCCTATGTGCCCATAGGCACGGTAGAAAAATTGTTGTACTTTTTTTCTGATTTTAATGAGTTTTATTTGCCCTTAGGATTTCAGTAGAGTAGGCATACTTGTATTAAAACAATATTCTCATAGTGGTGTACAAGCGAACAGAAGTGGCACCTATAGCTATAAAGGTTATTTTGTGGTGACACAGTTTTCCTAGCGTACAATAACAAAACCACAATTTAAGCATTAATTTCACTTTGGAGCAAGAGGAAATACTAAAATAAAATCTTTGTGTTGCAGTGGTTATCCTACTTGTTACTGAACTACAGCTGTTTCTGAGGATGTAGCATAGCTCTGCAAATACCCTGGAACAGTTGAGGATAAGTTTGAGAATAACTCGGTGTAGTAAGATATATAGAATGAAAACACCAAAGTGCACAAGGATGCCCAGGTTTGTCCAAAGTACACTGGGTTGGAGAGTAAGCGTAAGGGATTCATGTAGTGTGTCCTCCAAAAAACTATACCAGAGGATTATTTAGATAGTGCTTTTTATTTATTTAACTACTTCATTTTCTTTGGTGGGGGGTTGGGGCAGGCGATCTACTGATCATTGAATAGGCCTGACCATACCTTGGTGATGTCCATCTGAAACTCATCATGAGCAAATAGTAATGAAATCTGTCCTTGAACTTGGGGCGGGGGGGGAAGTGCAATTGCTTGTATTTAAAGGTGGATAACTACTGTCCCAGCTCAGAAAGTGTTTCCTTCAGATGATATGTAATAGCTTTTTTTCCTTTCTTCTTTCTTAGAATTTTTGCTTAAAAAAAAATTGATTTCTAATCCCTGATAATCAGTAGCATCTATTCCTTCTTATTGCAATAATCTAGCTTGCTAATTTGACAAAGAGTCTGTCAGCATTTCTTTTGCATATTTTGTTCCTTTGTGTGCTTAAAAAAACTCCTGCTACACTGTATATTATTCAACCATTTGTGGCTTGAAACATTGCCTAAATGCTAGCTTATGTTTGCCCATTTTCAGGCCATAGCTTTTTATGTCTGACAACTCAAGTCTTGCAGCAATAACACCGAGTTCCTGTTACGCTTAGAAAAACACCAGCCATTTAAAAATATCATCTGCCACCATGTTATTGCACAATGGATATATCTACTTTGGAGGGTTGCAATGTTGTATTTGACTCACTAGCTGGTTTTTAGACATGAGGTTTTTATATAAATTCCACAATGCTTTCGCATTTCACAGCTGATCACTTTTTGGAAAAGTCAAAGTGGAAGATTTCTGGCTGACTTCCACATGTAGAAGAGCCGTCAGAAAGTCCTTCCTGTATGTGCTCATTGTACTAACATTAAGCCAAAGTTTGTAGTGTCTTCACTGCTTGGAAGTACGATCTCTGTGCTGTCACCAGTCTTATCTGTTAAATCCCAATGAGTGTGAAAAACGAGAAAAATCTGGGTTTGCTTGGCTGTTTCAACAATGTGTTGAGAATGGCCAGATTGCTGGAGAAGACGATTCACTTGGAAACCTCAACAGCCCAGCCTCCTCATCTTTAGGCACATGGAGCTCATCCGAGTGTGGAAATAAAAATAAATAATGCAGTGAAAAAATTTGCAGAGTATTTTGCTGAAGTGTTTCAAGTTTGGATCTGCTGTAACTAATTTAAATCTTCTGTTGGGATTTATGCAGGCAAGGGGTCAGGTTTAAGACATTTGTAATTTAAAGATTTCCTGCTACTACACCTTTTCTACTTTTATGTCCTGTAATACCATTTTTCTGCGAAGAAAGTCCTTTTTATTCCCTCTTCCTTTCCTGCTTTGAAGAGAACATTTGCTTCTCCGTTTATCTGAGGTAATGAGAACCGAGTAGCTCTGAATTCTTCAAATCAGTCTAATTGGGCTTCTTTTAGTGTATAGAATATCCTTTTTTTGCACAGGACTTTCATTTCTTTGTGCAATCTCTCCATCCTCAGCACTCAATATCTTTACAAGCTTTTTTAACTACAAAAAAAAAAAAGAGGCAAGCGATTGTCATCCAAATGACTGTGGTCTCTTCTCTCTTGCAGGCTGATTCACGGAGGGCAGCTGTTAAATGGCTTGGCGGGGCCAACTGTGATGAATGCGGCACCATTTCTTTCCACGACGTGGTTTTCTCCAGACGAACGTGCCACAGCAACGGCCATCGCGTCGCTGCTCAATTACCTGGGTGCTGCTGGCGCGTTTTTAGTGGGACCTCTGGTAGTGCCATCTCCTAATGGAACGTCTCGCCTGGTAACGCAGAGCAACACAGAGCACATCAAGGACCGCATTGAGGCTGTGCTGTATGCAGGTGTGGTTCAAAAATAAAAACCAAAAAAAAAAAAAAGGAAAAAAATTATAAAAACTTTATATTCTTTCATGTGTGTTTGGTACTTGTGAACCACTACCCTCTAGTGGCTGGTCTGCACAGAAAACAGTTACTGACTGGTGGAAAATCATGAAGTTGTAAAATGTTGTACCATCAGAAGATTTTTTTTTTTCTTTCCTTTTTTGTAGGACAGATTTAAAAATAGCCTTTTGTACAGACTGATTCCAAATGAAGTACTTCAGTTGTTTGTATCGGCTGATCTTAGGAGAGTTTATGGTTTCCCAGAGGTTCCAAACTGGTTTTTGCTTCTTGAATTTTCATTTAAAAAATGTGTCCATGACAGGTTGGTGGTGTTCTTTTGTTTCTATGAGGAGAGAAATCCAATAGCCTCTCAGCATTAAATCCTTTCCTGGATTAAGTCAGCTTTAATTTATAACTTGCATATGCGTTTCAAATGTGATTAGAGTATTAGTATTTAAGAATCTAATATTAAATCTAAAAATCAATAGATTTGGGTTTTAACTAAAATCTCTTAGTTCATACATGGTGAACAATTTCAACAAAATGACAACAGTTTAGTGGAAAAAAACCACCGATATAAAATTCACCTGATATAACTTAGATTATGTGTCCTTGCTCTTTTTCATGCAATGGCGTCTATGGCAGTTTGTGTCACTTACAAAAATTAGCTGCACGTTTTAAGAAAAAGAGTTGCTTAAGTACCTTAAGAGCCTATGATCTGACTCGTAGTGGGTATAAATTGATATAGCGTTAAGAGCAGCTGAACTTTACCACACCGTGACAGTTGCACGTTTGGTTGGGTTTTTCTCCCCTTACAATTGCAGCCTCTGAAATGCAGCCAGGAGTTAGTCCTGAGTGTTCCAGAAATCTTAAAGTATATATATACTGTGTCGTTCATATGCTGGTTTATGGGACTGAGTTAGCTGTTGTGATCATTTATTCCTGGACGTTATTCTTACGGAAATTTGTCAAGTTAATAGTGCAGTTGGGTGAGGGCCACTTTACTGTGCATTCTAAAGGAAGTGGAGTAGAAGTTGGATCGCTATTTCGGCAAGTATTCTTGAGTAACCTATGTTTTACTGGACTCAAATGTATTGGAGCAAGAAGGAAATTTTGGGTTGGTTAATGCCTCTTTCAGAGGTAAATATGATGTTAGACTCCAAAGATCTCATGGTAGATGAAAACAGCCAGTGTGAAAGAAGGAAAAATAAAGGCAAGCCAGCTTTTGTCTTGAGAAGCAGTAGATAAAGGATGGAAAAATGTACCAAAAGTACTATAGCTCTCAGATACTCTGTGAAGAAGTTCTTCACAGAGAGGGTGGTGAGGCACTGGAACAGGTTGCCCAGAGATGTTGTGGATGCCCCATCCCTGGATGTCTGCAAGGCCAGGTTGGATGTGGCTTTAAGCAACCTAGTCTAGTGCAAGGTGTCCCTGCCCATGGCAGGGGGGGTGGAACTAGATGATCTTTAAGGTCCCTTCCAACCCAAACCATTCTATGATTCTATGATTCTATTTCATCCACCTAAAGGAAGTACAGTACTGTGCCTAAAACCACTGGTTCGAGTCTGCTAGCACTAGAAATGTTGCCTTCAGCAGCCCATTAGATTCACTTTCTCTTCTGTGACCTTTTTTTAAGCATTTTCTTCAGAAACTGTGATGGACCTTGCTTACCACCAAGGTTCTTGCCTGCCCCACGTCTCAGCATGGCTCTTTCTGCCTTCCTGAGCCGGCAAGGGTTTGGGAACAGCCTGTATAGACCTCTTTGGGATCGTTGGTCCCAGCATAAGATGACCTTACAGCAGGTCTTCAGCTTCATAGGAAATGTGTTTTCTTACTTAGTATTTCACAGTGCTTTGAGCAGAGCTGATTTCTTTGTGCAGCTGCAGTTGGGTTGCATAGGGTGCGTCTTTTCAGGAGCTATAATGCCTTTCTTGTTCAGGCAGTGAGAAAGAGATGGTTCTTGAATGTGTACTGGCCCATGGAGAATTGCAGTGACAGTGGCAAAATGTTCAACTGGTGTAAAATTGGTAGGAACTGTCCCAAGAGAAGGTTGTTTTGAATTCCTTTTGGGATTTGTCCAGTCTCACCTCAGCCTTGTTTCCCTGGAGAGCTGAAGGAGCAAGATCCTCGCTGTCTGCCTCCCCCGTGCTCTGTTATGCCAGGTAGGCTCCAGAAGTGGAAGGAAGGGTGCCTCATGGTGGGTGACTACCTCGAGGTAGTTGTATTGCTCTGTTCACCTGTGGACCAAAAAAATACCTGCGAGGGGTGGTGGGTTATTATTTATCCCCTTAACCATCTGAGCAGAAAATGAAGCTCAAACTGACTTCACTGGTTACTAGAAAAAGTGTTACAGAATGTGACGGAAGGAGGAGTTGGACCCAAGTACCCCGCTTCCCCACTTCTTTAGCAGGTGTGGTTGGGCTTGGTAGGACCTTTCCTTCAGATGCTATGGGAAAGCTAGTTTCACGGGCTGAGCACCCTGGAGTTGTGTTTGGGATGGAGTTTGTTGCTGTTGTGTGAGGTAGTGTTAGATAAGCAGCCTCCAAAAGTTAGGGGCTGACTTTTAAAAGATGCTAACGATGTGAATTGTTAACTTGGGATCAATAGCATGCCAAGAATGTGGTAATTTTCCAAGGACTTAACCTCAAACATGATTACGAAGCAATTGCATATAAACCCATTCTGAAATTGCTCAGTTAACTCGTTTCTTCTGTGTTTTAATAAATTGCTGTTCCTTTACCTCAAAGGCAGACTTAAGAGCTCAGCTGAACTACCACAGCCTCTTTCTGTGTCATTTGTGTCTCTGCACATTCAGGTTCACAGCTGAAATAGTACAGATACAGTAAGTCAGGATTGAATTGTATTACCTGAGCCACATAAGGAAACTGGTTATTCTGCATTGCAGCTGGAGCTTTTAGCCATGTGCTTTCCTGAATGTCAGTGTAAACCACTCCCCCCCCGACTCTGGCCCATGGCAGGGGGGTTGGAACTAGATGATCTTTAAGGTCGCTTCCAACCCAAACTATTCTATGGTCCTATGAAAATCATTATTCATTCTTTAAAAAGTGTGTGTGAGGTACCCTCATTTCCCCTCTACATTTCAGGACAAGATGGGGAGGAGAGTTTCCAGTTTTGGGTAGGTTTTTGTGCCATGAGGACCCTGTCAGAAGAAAAAAAGACCTTGTTCCAAGGAGTCTTGTGCCTTACTTCTGAACCTCTTTTTTTCTGTTTGGGGCTTACACAGGCAGCAGGGTGCCTGCTTCTTAGGCTAAGTTGCAAGCATCTCCACTTTGACAGTCACAGGTCGCTGTGGCACGACACCCAGCTTTTGTGAGGCATTCCAGATTCACTCCTCAGCAAGAGATATACACGGCTGTATTTCCGCACACCAATTTACGTTGTCTTGCACAATTCTGAGTGCTTTGCTGCATCCATTGCACTGTTGAGAAGCCAATAGTCATCTCCTGTGGAGAGTTCCTCTTCCCTGACTCCAGCTCCCTCACTCTCATTGTTCACCTATTTCTTACCTTTTATCTTTTGCTTACTTATATTTCCTACTTACAGACTAAAACTTGTCCTGGAAATATATTTTTCTTTATCCGGTCTGGTAGGATAAATGATGATAAAGGTGTGGGTTTCCTAATGAGGAAGCAATGCAACATGTAAGAAATTGGATGCGTTTGGCAGTATCTGGACTTATGATAGAGATGTGTTACGGCACTAAAGACTTGCTCTTCATCAGAGGGAGCTGCTTTAGTTTACAAAGTTAATTCTGCTCTTTTCTTCTGTTCATGAGGGCAATGCTTGTGAGGCAGATTTGTTAGCCTGGAAAGTATAACACTGGGAAACATTAAAGAGTTGCAGGAAGGTACTATAAGGACTTCATGCTGAATTTAATAATTAAAAAAAAAATGAAGTGTTACTATATTGCTGCTACTGCAGCAATTTTGACTGGCAGGATTCTTGAGGCAACCCGTAGAAGAGGCCCCAAATGGGCACCTGTTATAAAATATTACTGTGACTTAAAAGAATTATCAACGTGTTTTACATTCTTTAGAGAAAGACTTAGCCTTTCCCCTTACGGCATTGCAGTATAATGAAGTTAAATAATGAGCA
This sequence comes from Eurypyga helias, assembly GCF_000690775.1. Taxonomy (NCBI): domain Eukaryota; kingdom Metazoa; phylum Chordata; class Aves; order Eurypygiformes; family Eurypygidae; genus Eurypyga; species Eurypyga helias. The sequence continues at coordinate 36,582 of NW_010233537.1, forward strand.
CCTTGGACAAAGTTCATGGGTTTGTGTGGTCACATTCCTGGTGGCTATACTTGTCTGCAGTCTGAAATCTTCCTTTAATATGCTATTAAAGCATGTGTATGCAAGTACGTATGTATACTTATAAACCTATATGTAGACCTAGATACAGGAGAAGGGAATAAACAGCTTTTGGCAAGCCTTGCTTCCCTGTCATCATGTAGTGACAGAGCATCTCATGCCTTTCTTAGGCTGGAGATGATCAGTTACAGCCGGTTCTTTATTCACTGCTCATGGTCTCAAAAACGATGTACACAAAGATAGAAATTAATCTGTTTACTGGAGACCGGAGGGGATATAGTGACAAGGTTTACTTTAAGTGCCCTTGACCCTGGAAACATGCAATTAGACCACAGCAGGAAAAAGAGACCCCACATAATTCAAAATGAATCCTTTAGTATTTGATCGTGAAGAATGGCATTGTCACATTCCTGGTACGCCTTGAGAAGAAATCTAGTGTTGACTTTTTTCAGAATAGAAGCATTCATTTCCCTTCCCCATCTCCAGCTGATCCATTTAGACTACAAGTGTTACTTACTTTTCAGTTTCCTGTATTTATTTTCTTCAGGTTTATCAGAAGAGCTGGCAAAGTGCCATGTTAATACCGATTTTTTTAAAAAAGAGAAGAAAAAAGAAAATGAATGCAATTGAGTATCCAGCTCTGCTGGAATTTATTTGTGGTGTTGGTGAACACTTCTTTGTTATAAGATCACAGGTTCTTTTAAGATAACACACTTCAGCTATACATTTTTCTCTGCAGTAGCAAAGAATCTTGTGTTCATAGTGGATGGGAGAAATATTGGGATTGAAGACTGTGGAGAACATGATATACATTGTAAAGGGCCTGTAAAACAAATTAATTTGACTGTGGGTAAAGTTGTTTTTCTTCTGAATGTCTGATCACGGGGCTTGCTGAGTGTTTTCTGTGAAGTGCTCATCACTTTGCAAGTTCAGGTCCAAATTTCAGCTATGAAATTTTTCAAAGATCTAGAATATCTGCTGCTGAACAAGAGGAGCATCTACAAACAGCTGTATTCTTTCATTTTTATCCCTATTACCTGTGCTCCTTCTGTTCCTGAGCTGTTGCTGCTCCTGCACTTTTCTCTTTATATTCCGTTGCCATGTAGTACTGTTGGTGTCTGAGATGCTGCCTTCCTTGACCTTTCGTTTGCCTTCATCATCCTGTGCACTGAGTAATAGTCATTCCCTGCCCTGGGGCTTCCACAGTCCCATCTGTTTAAAGTCTCTAGCACGCTATTACCTGCTCTGTGCTACTTCCATCGCAAGGAAACATGTCCAAATGCGGTTCCCTCTGAAGAGAAAAAGCAAAAGCTTTCCTTTTGCTTCACTGAGTTCCCCATGTGTGATCCTGGTGCTCTGCAGCTCCTGTCACTGGAATGGACTGCCTGTATTTCTTCATCTCATTGATTCTCCATCTCAACTTGAAATCTTGCTTGGGGAGGAAAAGAAATTCTCCTTTGAGTTATGGAGTTCTGTTGTCAGGAGCAGTAAAGCACTTGTGGTGGGATTTATGTATCAGAGGCTAGCTGATAACAATGCTGTGCGGAAATAAGTCTTTTGGTGCTAACATCTGTTTTCGGTTTTGTTTTTCTTTGCCCTCTTGCTTAGAATTTGGAATGGTTTCCCTGATATTTTCCGCAGCGTTGGCCTACTTCCCCTCGCGCCCTCCATTCCCGCCCAGCGTGGCTGCAGCGAGTCAACGGCTCAGCTACAGGAGAAGTTTCTGCAGACTCTTAAGGTAGGTCTTCATTGGCTTTCCACTTCAAAGCAGATCAGAACCTAAATAAATAAAAACAAGCGTGCTTTAATCTTCTCATTGAGCAAAAAAGTTGGTTTGTAGTGCTTTTAAATAAAATAAAATTAAATATTAACGCTGAGACATAAGAGAATGCTAACTGCTAAAAAGCAGACATTAAATTTTAAATCACTGGGTATTTCTAAAGCCTTCCTGCCAGAGTCCTTCAGCACCAGCACTGCTTTAGTCATCCTGTTAGCACAGCTTTTTTTATGCAATGCTTGTGTTACATCAGGTTCTACAAGATTGTTAACAATGTGTGTACTGCTGGGTGTGAGATAACAATTAACAGCGCTGAGCATAACTAACTAATAAGCTGCTTTCGTCCATGTTTATTATATTGGGATGAATTCAGGGTTTGCTTGTCATTCAAAGGAGTATTCAGCTGTGGGAGTAATGAATGAACTATCTGAAACCATTGTATGATTTCTTAAAACTCATTAATGATAGAATATGAAGTGGGCGTGGGAGACGCATCTCCAGATGTGGGCAGGTTCAAAGGTGAATTAGTTTCCTCTACATTTTTGAGTTTAAAAGAAAAAAAAAAAAGGTTAATAAAGGAAATGACATCTTCAGCTTTGTAACTTCTGCCACTTGGGCTCTTTTGATAACACAGTGGCCTTCCCACCACACCACACCACACCACACCATACCCTCCCCTCCTGGTGTTTGTAGAATGTCTTTTGTAATAGTAATCTGATCTCAGAGGAACAGCTAAAGCAACTGTAGTAGTAATGCTGAATAATTGTGAAGGTCCGTGCTGTGTATGTGATACTGCACAGATGAACTTCCAGGGGCAAAGAAGAACCGCTTCCATGGTGCGGAGTAGGGCTGACTTCCCCCTTACTGCGGATGGTTTCTTGGGTGGTGTAGTGATAGGAGCTGAATCTGCATACAGAAGGCTCCTTGAAACTTGACAATTGCTTTAGGCATTTAGTTCTTACAGACCTATTGTGCTTTCTAAAAGTGCATTTAGAGCCAGCAGAAACAACTCATCCCTTGTGGTCATTATTTTGGGGGGTTTTATTTTATTTTTGGAGGCTTTTGTTTCAGTTTGGGGGAGTAAATAGTTGACAAGATGCTTAATCCTGTGTGTTCATCCTGGAGCAGGCTGGCAACTGGGTGGAGGTGTGAGTACGGCTGGCTGGTTAGTCTGCAAAGTGACCTATTAAAAAATAGCAATTCCCATAAGCACACTTAGTGCACACAATAATGCTGTTACGCACCCAAGCTGGTGTGTGGTGAGACCCTGCCCGAGGGCTGTGTTGTAAAAATGTTGCTGTTGTACAGAAATCCAAACAGCAACTGACTCCGCAGGTGAGATATAAAATTTCTGTTGACAGTACTCCATTTGGGAGCTTTATAACCATTAGATTCCTTGTTCAGAGGGTTGTAAACAGTGGACCCGAGATACTAGTAAGGTCAGGAGGTAAACAGAAAAGCTGGATTAGTATTCACAATCAATGAAACGTAAGAAAACAAACTGGATGCTTAAATAATGAACATGGCTTATAATGTCTCCAAGAACCAAGAGGTCTTTTAAATATGGCCAGGTAGCTCATTTTACCTTCCTTCCCTCTGGTCTTTATGCGTTTTTCCATGCTACCCCTTATCAAAGGCACCTTTTCATTCTTCTGTACATGCTACATGGAACAATTCATCATTAAACCCACTTATCTTGGGGAGTCTTTCAGCAACAATTCATCAAGGAAGGGGGTTTTATGAAAGAAAATAGTATCTGCTGTGCTTCAAGAGAAATCCGTCTTCTGGTTCGTTAGCTTCTAAGCTGTGTTGCCTGCCTAATCTAGGCTTCATAATTCTTGGCACAGAGAGCCTTTCTTTTGCCTTAATGGTGTAGACTGAAGGTAATCAGCTAATGAGTACTAGGGAATCATGATTTCCTCTTACTGCAAACTTAGCCTCTGGTATAAGAACTGTGCATAAGGCATTTAGGATTTGTGAGCTGGTGGGCTGACCCAACTGCACACCAAAAAGCACTCATGAGAATTGAGATGTTCATAATTTCCCACTTCTCTCCCCCAGGCTGCAGTTTTATTACTTCAAAATAAAAGCTGCCTAGCATAACTTTACCATTGAAGTCACTGACCTTTTTCTGGGACGCCAAAAGGATCTACCACATCCTTGCAACTCCCACACTCATTCATACCTTCGGGTCCTTGAGCAGTCATCTTCATGAGCTGCTTCTTGCAGAGTTGTGTTATACACATCTTCAGTCAACCAACCCTGTAGGCTGCTTTTTAGCACTTGCTTAGGGACTTGGTTCTTCCTCCTGATTTGGAGGATTCCTGCTTCTGACAGATTGTAACGATTAGCTGATCTCTGGTTATCTCCTGATACCAACTCTCTCAGCCTGCAGTGGGAGACGACAGATTAGTCATGGTTTGGGAGCTAAGCCCAAACCTTTTAACAGTCTATCACACACTGTGACAAGTGTAGTTTAAATTTCCATTAGAAAAAGTACAGTGCCCTTTCTCAGTTTCTTGGGTGAAGCAAATATGACTTTTTTCTTTTTTTTCCCTCTCCTATTTCAGAATATGCCACAAATTTCCATGGAAAAAATTATCATACAAATAAATAGTTGATAAGTCTTTAAATCTGCATTAAGAAAACATGTTGTGATTTTTGCTTTGAAGTAATTGGATGCTTTTAGCTGGTTACGTGCCTTTTATATTTTCAAGGGTCTATGTATGCAATTTTGAAATTTCATAACAGGACTTTTGTGCATCTTTATTTCCTTAATGAAACTTTCATATGGCATCACCATCCAGTGATGGAAGTTGTTCAGACTGTGCCTGGTGTTAATAGGCGCTGTCAAAGTTATTCTGAAAATGGTGACTGACTTTGATGAGGCTCCCCTCTGAACCAGCCTCTCTTACAGATTCTAGTGGCATTAAGTAGGTTTCTGGGAAAAAAAACCCCAAACCAAACCAGAAGAAAAAGCCAATTTGTATTCCAGCAGAATGGTTTAACAGAGAGGCTAACGCTGATATCCTGTCATAAGGGCTGATAGGATGGAAAACAGTGTGGGTTCACCAACTGATGGTGTGACAGACAGCACATTTTTCTATTTTCAGTGGAGCAATTGCAAAATTGCAAAAACTAATACAAGTGACTGGAGCCACAAAAAGTGGAGCTGCTGCTAAAGATATATGTTTCAAATGGCTTCAGCACTTAACATAGCCAGCAGTGGCTTCTGCATGACAAAAGGTCAGGATGGCATCTGGTGACTGGTGCTGCTTTGTCACTGCCACGTACCCTTTCTCCTGGTCACCTTTAGTCTGGAGACTGGGCTGGGGGACAGCATGGGGAGCCTCTGTCACTGGAGGATGTCGTGACACAGAGCTGGTTCTCTGGTATTGGGGCTAGGAGTTGGATGAGCCAGTGGGTCTTGTTGCTTGAGTAACAGAAGACAAATACAGCAGAGGAGATCTCGGTCAAGTAAGTTACAAAGTACTCACCCCCTCCATAAGTAGCTCTTTATGAAGATGAGGTTTAGATACCCAAAGGTTTTGAATATTGAGCAAGTGTTGTTTCACAAGAGCACATTCAGACTTTTCCCTCTGCAGTCTATGACATGGCTATATATAATGTCCGTGCAAAACGGGCACTTTCCGTTTTATTTTTTTCTACAGATGTTGAATTAGCTTTTACATGGATAGTATTAAATAGCATCAGAAAATCTGCCTTAAGACATGCCGAGATGATACAAGATAGGCTAGGATAGGAGCATGGCATTCTTAAGAGAGAAAAAAAGTTGTCAGGATGACAGCAAACGCTTCAGCATTCAGAGAAATGTAAGGAGTGTGTGAAAGAGCTGAAAGTTTGGGAGTTGTTTTTCTTTGCATTAAAAATTAAATCTGACATGAATGATACGGAAAGAGGAGGATATGTTCATGTGATGAAATGTGTTATTCAAGAAGAGGATGTGTGAAAAAGAACAGTGCAAAAAAACGCTGGCTGGTGCGCCGTGTGTGGATCTTCTAGGGGAGTAAACCAGCGTAAGCTGCAAACCTCTGAATGTTTTGGAGAGGATTTGAAG
>NW_010233537.1:42524-47515 GCF_000690775.1 Eurypyga helias
GGCTTTCGTAACTATGTGCTATCAAATTGCCACAGCATACCAAGGAACTGGTACAGATCAGGATCAATTTTATGTGAATTGTTTGGGAATGGGGGAGCTGCATTTTGTGGTTAGACAGATATCCCATGGGATAACCTTAAAATCACGGTAAAATCTCCTCACTTTAAAATGCCAGTGTTGCAGAGTCCAAAGGCTATTTTTTGTTTTTATTCCTAAATCAGAACGTTTTTGAGGAAAAGTTGGATTTTCACATTTGTTTTCAGTTACACTGGGTGGGGGAAATTGGTGCTGGTATTGGTGTGCCAACTCCTGTTTAGTTGTGTATGATGGAGATGGCGACGAAGCTTTGACTGCTGCTTCTTCACTGAATACTAAAGGTTGAACAATTTTAATTGAGAGGAAAAAGCAACCACATTGACTGTTTAGAGCAGAATATTATACTTGTCTCTGTTATTTGACAGTTCAAACTGTCAAAATTTTCCACTCTTGCGACTATACCCATCTCATTCCCAGAGCTCTCCCTCCCTTTCACCAGAATAAAGAGAAGTAAAACAGTTGGGGAGGAAAAAAGGTACCGTTCAAAAAGTATGAATCTCTGATTTTGTTCTTGAAATACACTTTTTGTCACTTCAGTTAGTGCTTATTGTTCCTAACATACCCTTAGGCTAAGTAGGTTATCCATACAAATGCATGGAAGAATTGCTTGTGGAAATGGGAAACACATGGGCCAAACATGTTAGAAACATCTTTGAACTGTGGGGAGAGACTGGCTTTTATCATCATCACCGTGCGAAGGCCGTAACATCTCAGTCAATGGAATTTCAGTGACATGGCAGGATAACCTTCTTGTTTTTCCTGGCTCACTACTTCTTCAGACCTCTGCTGTTTTTCTTGATGGGCAGAATATATATTTGAGGGTGTTATTTACTGTAGCAGCTGATCTTGGTGCAATTTCTAATACAAGCTGCAGCTAATTGCATATATTTTGTCTTCACAGCAATTTCCGATTCTTGATGATTGCTTTAGCCTATGCTATACCACTGGGTGTTTTCTCCGGCTGGTCTGGTGTTCTGGATTTGATACTAACACCAGTTCATGTAAGCCAGGTAAGTATCTCCTGACTGATAATCAGCAGCTGTGTTCTAAGTGGCATGTTTTTATTTTGCGCTAGCATACAACCTTATTGGTGTTGGGGTTTTTTTGTTGTTGTTTAAGCTGCTATTAATATGTACAGACCATTTTTCTCCTGAACTTTTAAACAAAATAAACTGTAGCTTTGGCATCCCAAATGGTCACGATTCTCCCTGCTGACTCTCCACCAACCGTGGGTATTTTCAGAACCGTACTCACCTTTTGACGAGAAGGAAGAGGCAGGTAAACAAATGGGAATGTTGTTGGCTACTGTACCTTTAGTAAAAGAAGATAATGTTTACCAGGTGGAAAAGATGAAGTGGGGAGAAGAGGATTTCTGAGTTTTTGATAGAGTATTGTAAAAATCTAGAGGTCATTACTGAGAGACATCACATTTGGGATATAGGCTACTTAGTCATACTCTTTTTAAGTGAATTTATTTCCTTTTGAATATCCTAGAAAAGGTCTTGAATTTCAGATTGTTGTCGGAGGCTGTTGCTAGCAGTGTGCAGCTCCTGCACACCATTTGTTTAGAAAGCAAGACCATCTTATTTTCTCAGTTTTAACGCATTTCTCTGTTTTTTTTTTTTTTGTCTTGTCAGGTAGATGCAGGCTGGATTGGTTTTTGGTCTATAGTTGGCGGTTGTGTTGTTGGCATAGCAATGGCAAGGTAGGAATAATTACATGTCCTTCTCCATTTCTTCAACTGTGATTGTCATTTAGCTTATCCTCTTAATAACGGAGCTTGTTTTCTCTCATCTTCTAGATGAAATGGAAAAAGCATAGTTCTGGGTTTACAGTGTGTTTCTTGTAGAGCAATGATTTGTGTATTCCATGTCAGTGGTTGCTGGGGGTTGAGAACTCCACACGCCTGTGCCTCTATTTGACAAGTCATACTGTGGCTCCTGACAAGTGCCTCCTGTACGCTCCTTTTAAACACAGTTCTTGTGAATCATCTGCCTGGGATGAGGGAGAACCCACTGTAGCACATTTGGAAGGCATTGAAGAAATCAGTGTCTCTCTCCTTCCATCAACACTTTTGGGCATGTTGTTTCCCAAAGAGATATTGGGAATGTAGCACAGGCAGCCTACCCACAATAACGTTATGTTTGGTCAGGTTGCTGGATTCTTATATGGCCTAACTATTTTTCGCATACTGCTAGGCTGGTATGGTTATACCTCCACGTTTTAAATATCCAGACACACTCTCTCTGGCCATCAGGAATGATAATGACATGGAGAGCAGAAAAGCAAGGAATGGATTGCCTTTCCAATGCTGCTTTTTCTTCGCTGAGGTGCCCTTATAATAAAAAAAAAAAAAAAAAAAAAAGGGGTGGAGTGGGGTGGGGTGTGAGATAGAAAAAGTCTTTCAGGAGGGACTCAAGCAGTGAGTTTATGAACCTGATCAAAACCAGTTGCATCTTCCCCTTGCATCTGGTGGATATCGAAGCATTATCCTGGCTTCTTTATGTCCACTCTTTAGACTCCAGTTCTGCAGACAGTGTAGCACAAGTGCAGGGGTCTGTCATCATTGCAGTCACTGTGGGATTTGTGGACCCAGGGTGGCATCTTTTTAGGACGGAAATTGAAGCGCTCTCTTTTTTATTTTTCACTTGCTGTGCATCATCAGAGTACACAATGCATAAAGAAATGTGAGGTTTCTCATCCTGACATTTTGCAGGCTGCCTAGCAACTGCAGTGGAGGGAGAGGAAAAATCTCCTGCCTATGGAAAAGAAACAAGTGCTTCCTTCCTGTCCACTCCAGATGCAGGCCAAAGGACTTAATCTATTGAAACGAAATTCACACCCTGATTTCCTCTAAAAATAGTTACTTTTGAGTAGCTAAGCTCAGATATAAGGTTTTCTCTCTGAGAGAAGTAGGTGTTGAAAACCAACTGCTGTAGATGAGACAGATGCCGTAGCAGGTTACGTGCTGAACCAGGTAGCGTGCCAGTTTAATCTTTTCCATCATGAGTTAATCTCTGGTGCATTTGCAGCATTTCAGTAGTAGAGGGGCACCCTTAGCAGCCCACTTAACTTTGTTAGGACAGAATCTGCTGACTCAGTGCCAACACACAAATCTCAATCTTTATGGTAGATTAATTTACTTAATATATTGCCTGGGTTAAGTTTCAGGAAATGCTGACAGTCTCTTTAACTTCTTCAAAATTGATTTTGAACTTTGTAGAATACCAATATTTTGTAGCATTCAGACCTTTGCTTTTGAGTAAATTTTGAGCCTCCAAATATGTCTTTCTCATGGGCGATACACAGTTCAAATGGGAGGGTTTGCACACAGAAAGGGAGGGAGGAGGTGATTTGTCACTCCTGATGGATGACTCTCCCTCCTAGGCCTATTCAGCATGTATCTGTGTAGGGCTGAATCAATGATGAGTCTGACTGTAATCTGCTGAAAGTTGTAATTAGGAAAATTAAGTAATGATTCTTGTCAAGGCTGACAAGTTGATGTATTTCAGTGTCAGAACTGTGATTTGCCAAGCAAGCAGCTCTTTCCTCTAACCACCTCTCAAGAAACTGTTGGGTTTTGTGGGTTTTTCTCCTAATTTTTTTTTCTGCTAATTTATCAAAGCAAAATTGGTGCAGTTGAGGAATTTGCTTCTTACATTTTTGTCAGTGCAGATTCTACCATCTAGAACTGTTAATAACCTGACCCTTGCCCTGGAGCATTTGGTCCTGCACTTCACAGTGGGTGTTAAATCATCTATATTTTCAAGTAATGCCCAGTTTGGAAATTTGTTTTTCGATCTCATTTTCAAAATGGTGCAAGTTTTCCTCAGCACAATACATAAATTGTTCTGCTCTTCACCTACTGCTGTCCCAAAAGCCATGAACTTAGATAGGTTTAGCTAATTTGTGTGATGCATTTTTATAATTGAAAAGCCTGGGCTATTTTGGGCTGCTGGCAGGTGATGGACCCTTTGCTGGCAGCTTTTAAATGATGCTGGCTTGAAGAAAAGCAGTGTCAAAGAGCGACATTCATATCATTGCATAGAAACATAAATCTATTCCCTTTTCTGAGATTTCTTTTTTTAATATTTACAAATGGTCATAGGTATTTCTGAGGTTTTATCCTCCAGGGCTCAGTTTTTCGTCCTGCTTTTAACCTGCAGTGTAGTCAAAATGCTGAAACTTTATGACATGGTGATGATTTCCTTAGCAACAGACAGTGTAGTCAGCAGTGCAGGTTTGTGATTTTAACTGTAGGATCCAGACTAGGGCTGGATTTGCTGGCTTGCAGGAGACTGTTCCCAGCAGAAGGCTCAGAGGTCTGTATCTGGGTAACTATACACCTCTCCTGGTGTGCCTACTTTTTTAGCAGCTGCAGACATCCCCTTACATGTTCAGTGATGAAGGACTTAAACAGAATAGAACGTTTTGAAAGCAGTTACTGGGGTCAGAATTAAAAATAATTTCTCTCATTTTTTGATGGAAGCGAGTCTTCTGAAGGGTTGACTAGATTTACAGTCGTCTTTATGCTCCTGTAACCAGACAAGAAGCAGAAGTCCCTTGATGACCAAGTTCGGGCTAGTTTGCTATGTCATTTTTTTCCCCCCATTATTTCTGTTGCTGACTGAATTAACTAACTGCATAAACCTTTCAGTTTGTATTTGACCCTTCTGGAGCCCTGTGATGTCTCAGAGCTCGTTGGAGCACGCTGCTACCACTGATACCCAAACCATTATCTTTGTGTCAGAGTTGCAGCTGCTCAGTACAGGTAGATATTTACCTATATCTAGGTAATAAGATAATAATAATATATTATTACCTATATCTAGGTAATAATAATAAGCTCCGCTTAACTATATTGAATAGTTTAGTAGCATATCATCCTACCATCT
>NW_010233538.1:0-25755 GCF_000690775.1 Eurypyga helias
CAGCTGTGTGGTACTTAATTGCTATATAAGGTTAAACCATGACAGTGTCTTATACTCTTTCCTTACGCAGTTTTTCAAATCAGTTAGGTTCTAGGACAGCAGTACTTATAGAACATAAGTAAAAATACTTTCAGGATATTTATGGTCTATTAAAGTATATATATATGTGTGTGTATACAAATAAACATTATACTTTGCACTGAAAAAATTCATTCTGCAAGAATATAGTGTCTGTTTCTCCATATTACAGACCACTTCGAATTTAGACTCCTCATTACCAGTTTACCTTTGGATGATACTCCTTCTACATCTCCTTAGTATATGGCCTAAGATATTCTCTGGCCTACACAGATATTTGTATAGCCAGATCAGATTTCTTCTTGCAACTCCACTTGTGCATTATCTCTCCCTGTGGTTGTTGACTTTGAGAGCAATGGACACTGCTTAATGCACACTTGGACAGCTTCTGTTCTCTCCCACCACCCTTTTTAAAACAGTTTCTATTAAGCATACCTTTTTGATCCTTATCTCAGGGTTGTACATACTGTTGTGGTTACGTTAGCTAGTAACTGGTGTGATTCTTGGCCCAGACAGAAATATGTGAGATTTGGATCTTCAATCTGAGTGAGCTGTGCAGTTGCATCTGACAAAGGTTAATCGGTGACCAGCTGTATAGAGCAGGGAAGCAGAAAGTGAATAGATGGAAGGCATAGACCACATACATCCCTTACATGATTGCATTTATGGTGAGAGTCAGCAGCAGAAACACAGAAGCCAGGGCCATTCTAGTATTTAAGGCACCTGAGATGTCTGCAGAGAGTGGGATACCTGACACAGGTTATAGGGGAGACTACATCTTCATGAAGCAACATCTGGAGACAGGGACGAACATGCTAAGCTTTTCAAATGGACTAGAAAACTAAGTTAAGTGACTGGATTTATCCTTTAAGGTCATTTATTGGTGATATATATATATATATGGTCATATATGTATATATCCGTATCTGTTTATGTACAAACATTATATCTATGTGTATGTACTTATATGGATATTTATGCTTTAATTGCAGATTCACTTTAAAGTTAGTCAGCTGAAGAGTATTTTAAAACAAGACCAAATTTTTTTTCAACTCACATGTTGAGGTCTACAGGTGAGTAGAGGTTGGGAAAAAGTCATGAGACCTTGCTGAAGGACTTTCTATAGCGGTTGGGGCAGGGTTTCACATTTGCATAACTCACAGTGCAGGCCGGCAGAAAGGGTATACGCAAAAATAATGGTTTTTGCATGTTTGCACAGTATTTATCTCAATAAGATTACAATTGTAATGAAGTTGTGAACCATGACAAGAGCTCCTAGCTGCTGCCACAGTACAAATAATAGCACTGTAGAGAAAATAAAAGCAGAGGTCGACTCAGGACCAATTTACTGTGGAGAGGAAAGAACATTTTGTGTCTGACTGGAAAGGCAGAGCATAGGCACAAAACCAAGTGTTTTTAACTTGTAGCACATCAATTATTCTATGATAACTGTCCATGTGCACACATTTTCGCCACAGAAAATGCTTGGTGGGTTGCCGTTTTTCCATGGACTGAGAAACTACTCATAATTTCAGTTCACTGCAGTAAAAGGCCATGCACACCGATGATACTGCAGAATGATGAAAACGATGTACATCCTAGCATGATTATAATGGTAGAGGATGGAGGATGAGCAAGACATCTTGACTGATCCAAAATCTCAGCTTGTGGGAGATCAGTGCTATATAAACCCAGAACTAATGATATTTTTCAAGGAAAGAACATTTCCATGGAATGAAAGTCCATTTTCTTTGACTAGCCTGGTATTACTCTCCTCTGCAAACAGTGATCTCTCACTGTTCTAACTGACTTCCTGCATTTCTGTTATTTCTAGAAATAATAATTACATGTAATAATATTTTTTTTCTCTGAAAAAAAAATTCTATGTCCCTTTAAATAGTTGAAGCAACCAGCAGATTGTTCTAAGCAGTTAATATCATGCTTAGTTTTAAGGACATATTATAATTTGCTGTATTCCTTTTAGAAAAGTGCTTGAGTTTTCAAGAATTAAATGAGATATGAGCTTTTATGTTCTTTCCTGATTTGGAGACTTTCTGAGATTTATTCAATCAAATGCAAAATCTTTATTCATGCCTCTATAAAACACATCTATTTTAAAGCCAAAATGAACCACCAGAACATATAGTCCAACCTGATCTCTAATAAACTGAAGAACTCACACAGATATGCCTATGTAAGGCAAAACATACTATATAAACTACTAGAATAAAAGAAATAAAGTACTTAAGCAGCTGAGGAAGCAGAATCTCATTTTAACATGATACATTAAGGCAATATGATATTGATATAAAATACAAACCATATATGAAGCTCTTACTCAAGTAGCAAGGCATTTTCAAAGAATGGATAGTAATAATTCCTGGCTAAATAGAATCTCTTTGCACTTTTAAAACATTAGGAAAGGAAAGAACAGAGAATGATGCAGCCTAGAAGTCTTTAGTAGAGAGATTTCCTTCCACATGTGACTGTAACTTGCTTTGGGGATCAAAAAAATCCCAACTGGTGCAGTATTATTTGATGAGCACTTCTTTTTTTCTTCAGATTCTTCAGGAGTCCTCTATATGCATTGTTATAGGATGAGATCAGCCTCCAGTTGTGCAATTAGGAATGTGAATAACATCTGCCACATTTGGTTTGTTCGCTCATGTGAATACCCAAGGGAGTGAAATACGTAGAGGATTACTTTGTTTGGAGAAGGGCAAGATAGCATATTTTATATTTTTACCATTTTGATAGCTATAGGATACATGTTTATATTAAGGAAAGCAGGATTAATAAACACACTTTTCACCTGATGAGAAAATGATACAACTTTTGAGGTCCTCTGTTCCTGTAGGTTTTTAAGTCTCAACCTCAGATCAGTCCCCTTCATTACCACTTCATCAGAATAAATAAGAAACTTCCTGAAGGGGTAGGCAATTTGTCCCAGTGCCAGTATCACTTGTTTTTTGGTTTGCTGGGGTTTTTTCCCTGCTGTGCTATAAAAGCCTTGTGGATGTAGTTCAAACTTCCATAAAGAGATAGAAACAGAGAGAGGTAATGAGTGGAAGTTATAGACAATTTCAGAACTATTAGCAATATTGGCACCCTATGCCCTTTCCACAGAGCCAGTAAACAGGTTAAAGAGAGATTGCATGCCATCAGGATCGATAGCTTTTCAATTAGTTCCAGACCTTCCATTGTTCAGAAAAGGTTCAAGAGGCAAGAACAGAAACTCCAGTGGAATGTGTATCCTTCATACCCACTAATTAATAGAGAAGAAAAAATAAGAAGGCGAAAGTATCCCCACGTGTAACTTAACATTCATTTTTGCTTTCTTCTTTTTTTTTCTAACAAACAAATTCTTCCATCTTCTAGTATCTTTTTTTCTACATGCATTCACATTTTCACTTCAAAACACTAATCAAATCAGTCCTAAATTTTTACCAGCAAATCTCAATATTTTATCTGATTTTCAGTGATAAGGACTTGGTTATGAAAGTAAAATACTCAGATCTAATAAAAGACATCAACCTCTGACAACAATCAGAGCTCTAGAAATACTTTCCCTGCTTGGTCTGGGCAGCTACAGTGCTGAGAGGACAGTTCTTGACTCAAGTACGGGACACAGTAAGCCTCAACAACTGCATGTGCTTCTTCCAGTGCTGGAATATGAATGTAGAGAGAAAGAGATAGTCAACACACTGTCAGATCATCTCTGTGCCTAGGTCAAGGACAGCATCAAGGTCTGCATCTCTGGCATGGGAGAGCTCTTGTTGCAGGGGAATTCTCTAAACCTGACAAAAACCAACTTCTGTCTTTACCATGACAATACTAATGTAATTATTTAGATCTTAGCAACAATTATTTTATACTAAACCAATTCTTGCTAAAGTCAGGTCAACCTACAAGAATTTTTTTCCTATTTACTTGTAATTTAGACCTCTGTTGGTATCCCAAGTAAGATTATATTTCTCAGAGTGTCATGATTTCTACCTGATTTTCAGATACTCTTATTTTGATCAGAAAAGGGAAAACCTAAAAGACCATTTGGTCATTGGTAGAGAAGTAGAAATACTAAAAATGGCTGGAATAGTTCCACCTTAAAATAGAGACAACTTACAACAATTACCATTATTTAAAAATACAAAGGTTAACAAACTTTATTCAATATGTAACTGACTTGAAAGTTCCAGGATGTGACAGGAATTTTAGAGATGTAAGTTTCATATATATTTATGCAGTGGTCAAATATAATTTGTTGTGGAATATTTGGCTCTTCCTCAGTCTTAGCTCAGAATGTGTATATGGTCATATGTGCACACATGTCAATAGTAGACAAAGAATAAAAAATATTCCAAGGTCCTTTGAGTATGTAGTCCTTTGAGTTTTTTGAACGCTCACAATGTACACTATGACATATTTTAATCAAATTTTGATGTGGAAAGGAATTTTGAAAATATGATATGATTCCATAATAAAATAAACAATGTTTATGGAAGTTTTACCTAGAGTCTAACATTTTCATGATAGTCCCCTCTGTGTAGGTAGAATTTATATGCCTTTGTTTTAAGATTTTTTTTGGTTTTGTTCCTAATACCTCAGTTAATGATATCATCAAAGGTCTCTCCTGCAATGATATTTTATTCCACAGTGCTGAGTTCTACCTTTTAGTTTTAGGCTACTTGATTTCACTGGATGTGCTCTCTAGCCTTTCAAGTTTATTTGTATTGGGCAAGAAGCCAATGGTGTTAATGCATGGAAACCAGGTAGCTGTCAGGACTACTGCAGCAGCATGTCTAATTTTGTTGTATTAAAGCTGTCACAAAACATTAAGTAAGAGATTATATGAAGTATGTGTAGGGCAAATAGTTTATAATGTAATAAACTAATAAAACTGAACAAGATAAAACATGATCCCTTTTATGTTTGGGGTTTTTTTTTCCCCTTGTTTTTCCTGGTTTTTTCATGTTATTCCTTATTTTTTTCTAAATCATTGGTAAAAATTCAAGTGGAGTTGTTAACATGTCTGTCTGTTTGCCTATCTATTTATATATATTTATATATAAAGGGGTTTTGGGTTTTTTTCTATGAATGTCACAAAGATCCTTGATGTATTTCTGTTACCCTGGTTATCTTTTTAATGCTTATGGGGAAGAAAATAACTGACAACCTCAGTGTACTATGCAGGCAACAGTGAAGTTTTAGTCTTGCTTAGATCCTCCAGATGTTACAGCAATACAATAAAATCATAAATGGAGATACTTCCTTGGCCCTAGAGTGGCACAAAAACATTTTTAGCTCCATTTTCTGAATAAAATATTCATCAGTAATAGAGTGTTATGCCATGTCCATTTCAGAAAATAGAAGCTACAGGAAACAGTACACTCTGTCTGCAGAAATGTGGAAATGGAAAATGCTGACTTGATAGCAAAGAAAAGACTACTGTACCGATTCCCTAAGATATCTCTAGAAGTAACACTTCACGGTGGAGCAATAAAAATTGGGACTTAGAATAAGTAGTTGAAGAATCATCTATATGAGATAATACAGCCAGATATCAATGAATTTATGTATAGTATTGAGATGATTGACCATTGTTTTGTACGGATCCTACTGCCTGGTCATTCATATCTCACGTATGTTCATGCTCCTGCAAGAGGTCTTGAGTGAAGGTTGAAGGAAAAACCCAGTGCATGTATGAAGACTGTCAAGATGTCACACACTTGTGTCTCTGGGTCTGGTCCAGTGCTTCACTATTAAAAACAAAAGATACTGTCAGTGCAGAAGGTGGTCTGTGGCACCCCTCTCTCTGCTGACTACCACTCCCTTTGTCTTAATAAACTAACTTGGGTATTAGACAGTGTGAACACTTTCTTTCCTCCCACAAAACCTAAACAAAATAGGGGCTGTGCTAGGGGGTTTGCTCCAGACTCACTACTGTTGTGTTTTGTTCTTGAATTTAACATGCAGATTTATCGTGATTAACCGTGATCTGAGGGTCAAAGGCATATGCTGGCGCATGAAAGGGCAGCTGTTTACACAGCTTCAGTGAGACAATGTTTCCACGAAAGACCCCAACTGTGGGAGTGTGGCGGATCTTTCAAGGAGGCTTCTGCTTCCTCTGTTCTCTGAAAGGTTTTCTCTGCAAATTTCTGTTAACTCTCACAGTTATTGTTAACCCAAACAGTATTGTTCTTTCCTTGATTCACTGACGCATTCTTTTCAGGTTCTCTTATATTTCAGTTCAAAAAGGGGGAAAGCTTATGCTGTTCAGCCTTACAACGAGGGGGTGGTAATGTTTTTCTCCTGTCATGTAAACCATGATTAAAAAAGAAAAAAAATGCTACCCACCCCTTGCTTTTTGCCTGAATGTTGAATCTGACTGACAATGTCTGTTACATGTGCTGTGAGAGAAAGGAGGCTAAAACCATGTTGAACATAAGCTACAGAATAACTTTTACAAATCTTATTTTAAGTCAGACTCTCTTCATTGAAAGGATTCTGGAACCCAGGAAACAGAAAGAGTAGGGGGCAAAAAAGGAATTTCCTTCCTTCATCCTTCCTTTGGTTCCCTGATAACAGTATTGTCTGAGTGGCAGCAGCTCACAATGGAGGATTGGTGATCAGCTGTAATTTGGCCTAATTCTTCCTGCCACGAAGAAGTGAGACAACACAGGCAGCCAAAATGTGGCCGTAGAGTTCCCCAGGGAAAGTCAAGCAGGAAATGTTGTAGTATAGAGTTGAGATTTCAAAGCGTGAAGGAGATGCAAGATGAGACTTAGTTGAAGGTTTCTGACCTGTAGCTAATGAACTGCAGTTTCAGTCTCAATTAGACTTGGCACAACTATGGCTCTAAGCCACTCACAGAGTTGTGGTAATGTAAAGGTACAAAACCAGATAATCAGGAAAAAAAGATAGCAAAAATAGCTATCTATAAAAATTTAGTCCCTATTAGGATTGCTAAACAAGACTTTTTTAAGTCCATTGTTACTGGCTCAATGCATTTAATTCAACTGTTGCACAAGTACCTAATAAAAGTACAGAGTATAAGACATACATGGCTGGAGTTAGTTTCTCTTGTAGAAATTCTGGGAAAATCCACAATCCAGAGTCACTGTAACTTACCTGCTTAATTTCTATAATAGTCTCTCAACAGTGTTGTCTAAACCATAACTAATTACATGTGTATATTTATTTTTAATTATTTTTAGACAAACATCTAATAAACACTTGAGATCTGGAAATTTTAACTACAGGCTTGGAGAATGTACTTAGCTGTACACATTTAGGTGAGTTACTGGCTTTTGAACTGAATTCAGTAACAGAAAAATGGTTCTGATAATGCAGATTTCTGAAATTAGATACATGAAAGCAGCTATCAAGGGTACAACAAGCCTGGTATAAAGAATCATTGTATCCTGTTGCTGAAATAGTTAACAAGTAATTTGGCACACCACTGGGAAGTAATTTCTCCTATTTGAGGGGCTAGAGCTAGCAGTCAACCTTGACAAAATATTTCATTCAAGAATCTGTTCATAGACTTTTTATATTTAAAGGAATTCATAAACTGTAACAGAGCTATTTCAGCAGAAGTATTGAAATGGTAAAAGAGACATTTCATCCTGCACTCATCTGCCATTGTCAAAATTCAGAAAATTCTTTACATTTTACTATCAAGAAAACTATGTAAGTACTAGCCTTGTTTAGAAGAAGGGGACACAGCAAGTATTATACAAGGCTCTTGGCAGTTTGTTTCCTTCAGGTACCATGATTTTACATTTGAATTCGACCCAAGTGATGTGCTGAGAAGTGTTCAGCTGATAAGAAAGAGTCTTCTGTGAAACTGTCATATTTTTGGCTCATTTTAATAGGCAGTGGTTTCATGTCAGAGACACTTCAAATTTGTTACAATTGGCAGCTTTTTTTTCTTTTTTTTTAGGACGCTATAAAGCCCTGATTGGAGCTGCAGCAAGCTTGTCACTAGAGACTCAGACTCAAGTCTTTTCAGTCATACAAACCCTCTGCAATTTGCCTGGCAGGAAACTGGCACGAAAATTGTGCCACTGAACTATCGAGAAAGAAAAACTCCTTGAAGCCAGTGGAATTTTGGACACCCTCATGTTAACTGTTCAGACTGAGACCACTGCATGACCTCATCTCATATGTGATTTTTAGTCTGATTCTCCTTGGAAATGTGTTTTTTGCAGTTCTGTTGTTTACCTGCTGGTTTCCCTATCCTAATAACTTTTTTGTTGCTGTTATTGGCCACATTCAAACAAATTCAAAAGGCAGTAGTGGTGGAAAACTTAAGGAAAATTATGGTTCTGTAAATTTCATGAAAATAAATTTAAGTAGAGGAAAGATCCCAATCAGTGCTCCTACTGCGGAACAAATATTATACACTGCTCTTGGCAGGCAGGCTGTTTGCCAGTTGGCATGGGAGTGCTGGCCAGCTAATCAGACCGCACACAGCTCAGAACTAGCTGTAGCATGAGCAGCTACCTGTGAGTGAAGGCATCCTAGGGACTAGGGTGGGGAAAGGAGGTACTGTGGTTTAAGCATAGAAGCAAGGGATTTACAAAACAAAGGATAGAAATCCATAAGAAATCAGGCTTTGTTAATTGCACTGCTCACCAGCAACTTTGTCTTATGTAGCTCTAAATGCATTATAGCAGAAGGAAGTTAAACACTGTAATAAAAGGAGTGTGCAAACTGAAAGATTTTGGATATAACTGAAACAGGAAAAAAATCCACCCTCTTCCTATTTCCATGAACATGTGTGCTCAGTTAAAAAAGAGAAACAAAATGAACCGGAAGTTATTCTCCTTTGAAGGTTTTGACTTCATGTCATAGTTTTATTTGCCGGGTGGGCAGTGGGTAATAAGAGAGACAATTATGTTAAGAGAAAAAGATCCATTTCTATTACCAGTCATTCCTATACACAGGTATTATTTTTAAAAGTGCATTTCAAAATCTCATTGTTAAAACTCAGTCTGAAGCCATCCATACTAAGATGAAAGTTCTTCATCACAGGACAAGGCACGTTTTCTATTTGTTGGATACTATGAAGTCAAAAAGGAGCTTCCTTTGTAAAAATATGTGGGGGATGAAATACACTGAGAGGACAGTAGTAAAAACCTGCAGAGGCAACACACCCAAATATTCCTACATTAGCAAGTACTCCCTGCAAGCCCTTTTCCTGCAGAGTCATTGCCTTCCATGGAGGCTGTTTGGGCGCACCGCTCAGGCAGAATCACTGCAAGTCATTGCCACTTGGCAAGGCAGGGGGTCTAGTTGGGTGGCAGGAATTTACCTACACTGCAGCTTTTGGAAAGGATGTGCTGGTAGTCTTCTTGAATGCCTAACTAACATATTTGATAGTTGGTTAGAAGACTGAACTATGTCCCAAATCCCCTTTCCACCATTCCCTCTTATGACTGAAGTAAAATCTCACTAAACTCAGAAGTCATAGCCATGAACGTCAAGGCATTAGCCTGCATAAACCTCTGCCAAAACTCTAAAGTAGGTGTTTATGTGCACAAACTGCTCTCATATATGCTGTGATGGTAACGTATTACACAAATTTCTCCTTTCTATTAAAAAAATAGGACATTTTAACGTTAATATAAGCATTAGGCTTTATTAATATTTAATTTCAAATGCTGTCAGTAGATTGTTAGAATCACATACACATCTGCATGAAAGCACTAGGAGGCTTTTCATTATCTTCCAGGATGAGATGATGAACGGCTGAAAGAGGAGGAAAGAGTTGTTATGGACCTCAAATTTCAATACACATTTAAAAAGAAATCCTACCACCAAATATGTAAAAAAACAATGCAAAGTTAGTGGGTTGGCTGATCTGCTGACCTGATAATGCCTCTATAAGCTTTATTGTGAGCTTCAGCTGAATTGATTTCAAGACTAAGATTTGCAGGATACAAATCGTAAACTGTTAATGACAAATGGAGACATTTCCTTTTGTTATTTAAGCATCACATGACTCAGTGTTCATTAGTGAGATAGCTGTTTCACTTTAAAAGTCCTAAATGTTGTAAATTGGTATTTTAATCTTATTCAAATTTTTTGAAGATACTAATTAATTTACCCACTAATTACTTAACAAATACTATGCAGCGAAATGAAGAATGGGTGTTAAAATAAAATGGTTTATAATACCTGGCACAATTCCCAGAAATCAAACCATTTCACATCCTTGATGTACTGCCAAATATGTTTTTGTTGTCTTCCTTCCTCAGTGTAAACAAACATGGTGGTGGCGGCTGTGGGGGAAGCCGGAAAGGCTCGAGGTCAGACTGGCTTTGTCCTTGCCTACAGCACATCTCCACCCCCTGCTACTCTCAAACCCTTCTGCAGATCTGATTTCCCACATTACTGCAGCATAAAGACAGTTTAAAAGAGCTGCGTGTATACTTCATAGGAAGGTAATAAGGCATTGCAAAACTAACTTCACACTTCGCTCGTCTGTCAAGGGGGTCTCCCCTTCCCAACAATACCCCAATGTTTTGGTAGGCAGGCTCCAGCCCACTTAGCCAGCGAGGAGGCACGGGTGGAATGCCAGGTATGTCTACACAGCAAAGTAGTGCAGGCAGCCTGACGCCAGGAGAGAATAGGCAGGTACCTATTGAGTTACAGGATTTCTACAAATCTAATCCACGTGTAATGTGAGACTTACTACAGAGTCAGCCTCTGCCAGGGCTGTGAAAAGTCTGGGGATATGAACAGCCCTAGAAACAATGATCCCAGTTAACTCGTTGCAACCCAACATCAGTTGACCAAAACTAATGCTCTCTTAGCCTTGTAATTAATTTCTTGAACAGCGATTATGAACTGTATCTTATCAAGTGTTTAATAGCAAATGCAAGAAATTACAGATAAGACCACGGGTGACATTGTGTCTACTGCAACACTGCATATTTCTAATGAAGTTTATGTTTAGTGACTAATACATGTAATATGTACAAATTAAGCAAGAGTATTTCATATAGGAAGCATTTTCATACATTTATAACAATAAAACCATTCTCAACTACTAATAATGCAAATTAAAAAATTCAAGTGTTTCCAAATCTTATTATAATTAAAAGGCTTCTTGTTGATTTTTGGGGCATATTGCAACTAAACATCATTTTAAAATAGCCGTGTGCTACAAATCTGCAAATTTCTTTAGTCCCTGTAACGTTGGATGGGAGCTCTGGTATTCCATTCTGTGTCTACTCATTAGGCATCATTTAAAACCTATGGTGTTGTATGTTCTCAGCTAACAAAGTCTTTACCTCACTTGATATCTCACCTGACTTTGTCAGATAATTAAGCACAGCCTTTCACAGTCAAATAGCATTTAATGTGGGTGTCATGGGCCAGAAAGGATAAATTTATTTTATGTTGTGGTTAATGAATGCTCACACTTCTAGAAATGGTCTGCAGTTGTTCAGGTTGTGTTTGAAAGTCAGAAACTCAGAAACTCAGAAATGGTAATAAAAGATGCTGAATCCCCACTCACAGTTGCACCTTGCAACAGACTAGTAATTTTGTTCGTTTCCTCAGGCTGTTTAATGGCTACATGACACCTTAGAAAAGGTCAGCTGCTATGGGGTCTGATATTATCAGATCATCAGTGATACCCATCTGGCTATTTACTGACATATTCTACTCTAGCAACCAAAAGCAAACAAGGCTTTGGAAGAATAGCAGCCCAGTCATGATAGAAGATGAAAGTTGGTTCAGGCTACATTAAGAATGATTATTTTGCCCAATTTGTAACTATTTTGTGAATGATAAAATCAGAACTTTGGAGATCATTTGTAATTATGAGTTCCTCCTTGCTACTAGGATTGCAATGTAGAAATACGTATGCATATCTAATGATAAAGTATGAAACCTAAGAATTGCTTTAGCTACCTTGCTGCCTAATGAGGGCACCCTCTTGGGCCAGATCAAAAATGCACTTAATATCTGCAGAAGCTAACATTGCAGTGCCGTGTCTTGAGCACCAGGACCCTGTACGGATGCAATCAATGCTTACTGATGTTTGAGGAAGGCAAATTATCTGCTAAAAGGTTTCACAGGAGCCACTATGCTGTGGAAGATCCCACGTAAACCTGCAAGTTGGAAAAGGTTAAAAATGTGAGTTTACTAAATGCCTGTCTAGGATAAATCTTCACTTAGTACTAGCCGGACAACAATTTGTTCTGTACAGCCTGGAAACACAGTTTCATAGCAATTTTTTTCACCTTGTAAAACATGTGGAACAAGAATTATTCCTTTCCTCATTCATCTTTTTGGACCTGCAACTCAAACTAAGGATCTATAACCCATCCCTCACATGTAGAAGCCTCCCATGACCTTCGACTGTAAGTGATGGTGACAACCAAATCCTGAACAGATTATGACATTTTGAAACATGATTTCCTCTTCCTACATACAGTTCCAGCATTTCAACCATCTCAGCTACCAAGAATAAAGCTACTTATGTCATCCTGACCTAAAAAATAGTAATGAAATTGCAAAGCAGTGTTGCTTCTTGGTACCTTTATGGTAGTTGCAAATACATATTTGCTTTCTTACAATTTAATGCATTATTTTAGTAGAAACTTTTAAGACCATTTTTTGGAGATCTGGACAAAAGTTCATGTTTAACATGTAGGTTGTCATGTGAGGTCTCAGCTTGCCTAATGTTCTTTACCCCTCGTTTTGATTAGTCTTATCTCTGCTTAACCTCTGTGGTAGGTAAAAAGACATTGTTAATGAATGCTTACATTGTGTAGGCCCCTTAGAAATAGCATTAAAAACCTGGAAAAGCAAGAAGGTACAGGGTAATCTACAGTAATCTTCTCAACACTAGTAACACTTTTGATTGGAATGATAATGCAGCTGAAAAGGTAGCAACTTTTAAGACAGTCTTCCTGAAGATATAAACACATTAAATCAATGAGAGTGTAGTTGTCTTTTTTTTATTTTAAAGCACCAAATATTGAGTTTCAGCAACCTCACACAATATGTTCCATCAAATGTAACAAAATGCTATGTAAACTGTTGGCATGTGTTGGAATTATTGCAGCTTTGCCTTTCTGCTATTTGATGGATGGAATACTGGAAATACAGGGCCACTAAATGGATATTTAGCAACTAAACGCGTAAATTTTTTTCTGGATAAATTACTCTTTAACACATACAAAAAAAATAGCTTATTAACACATGCTTGGTTATTTTCCACTTAAGCCTAGAAATTCTAGCCTTTCCAGACATCGCTTACATTTATATAAGATATATTCTTCTTATCTAAATAAAATGTTAAAGTCAATGTAAGACTCACTATGTTTAGTATTTTGTGGTTTGTTTGGGGTGGGGAGGTTTTGTTGGAGACCAACCTTATAACATTTTCATACTGATTTAGCATCAGGCTTCTAAATTTATGTATAGTAACCTAACATGTGAGTAAATGTGTTTAGATAGCCAGTTTCCTTCAGCCCTATTATTCACATGTGCAATTGTTTATAAACAGCGTCCATGCTAATCATTCAAATTTGGTATCTCAAAAGATCTGCACAATAAAGCTGCTTAAGCAATAGGAAAAATCTGTCCTTTTTAAATCACTCTCCTTAAAATACTGAAAGCATTGTTTTCACACCTACATTTAAAATATTCCAATTCTATTCTAAATTAAATTTGTTTGTGATAAATTTTCTTTTTTTCTTTAAGATTTCTAACATTTAAAAACCCGATTTTATAGTCCTAAGCCTCTTCCAAAGGGATAAATTATAAATCTCTTTTATGTTAATTTCTAACCCACACACATTCTCTTCCCTGAAAGCCTCAGGAACCTTTCAAATATGCACAAGATAATTTATAAATAACTCCACTAAATACTGTTTAAAACACACATGTGGAAGTTGGCTCAGTGACTATTATATACTACTGACAGCGTATGTAAAGGCCTTGTTGGGAAGAGGTGCATGATTGTCAGGTCAGTGAAGCCCTTGTGAAGAGAAGAGAAGGGCAAGCATCCCTGCGCTGGTGAGCTCAATCAGTTAACTAACAGCGCAGTAGTACTGCTAAAAGTGAAAGCTGGGTTAGGGCAGCCACCAGAGCTGTTTAATAGCTGACCACGCTTTTTGTGCTTTCCAGGAAAGGCAATTAATATGTCACTGTAAAGTTATTCAAATTGAACACTTGATGCACTGGCATAGAAGCTAGGAATTCTGCTGCACATTTTCCAACCATCAGTCTTCAGAAGCCTTTGAAAGATAACTTAGAAACCTAAGTCATTTATAGGTTCATTGGCAATTTCTAACAGGGACGGCTGCATTTCACTGGAAAATGCTTATGTGTCTGAAATAGAGAAGATTTTAAAACTTTTTAAATTACAGACTTGTTTATTATTTTCCATATTCATACTGTATTTATAAATTTAAGGGATGAGTTAATCATTTTGTCAAGCAGGTAGATAGCTGGAATATCTTTGCCCAACAGGTTCGTCAATTCCTCATCAGTGTTCCCAAGGTCAAGGGTCAGGCCCTACTTTGGACACTTTTTGAAAGCTGACTGACACAAACCGGCTGGTTCTGCAGTTGCCCTTGCTACCCAGTCTCTGTGCTGGGGTCGTGCTTGGAAGAACAGAGCTCTGGACACCTGCTGACACGCTGGGCTTGTGGCACAGCCCAAGTTGAAGGCTGAGACCTGTGGAGACTATTCCAGGTCAACTGGCGAAGGCTGGTGCCCTCAGGTCTGCACCTGAGTTCAGGTTTGGGTGGCCTATTCCCGGAGGCCTGGTGGACCATGTGGATGGATGGCTAGTCCATTTTTGAGTGGCCTTGACCTACCCGACTTCAACTGCATAACTGTACACAGTAGCTAATATTTAATGTCCTGCTTTACAAGCCTGCTGTTGTTGAACAATTTTTTTTTCCTTACTGTTGGCAAAAATTTAGGCTCTCTGGGAGTTTCTCTCCCAGCAATGAAACTAAAGACTAAGGATCAGTGCCAATGTTCGCAAAAGCGAGCTGTTCTGTTTTGTGTGATTCTACGAAATTGCTTTTGAGATGCCTGAGAAATGTGTGTTTTCTACAATATGCTACACATGGCTTTAATTAAAAAACAAAAACAACTCCCCTGAAAAACTGTTTTCAGTCAAAAATGCTAAAACAGGAGCAGAATGTGGTAATGCTGGCTATGAATTTCTTTAAGCTGGGCTGTTTGTAGCTTCAGGAAAGCTGTATTGGTTTAAGTCTGTGCTGGTCTTTGGCCACATTGTATTGGGAACAGGTTCTACGAACAAAAAGGAAAATAAACAAAAGGATAAAACCACTGCCTCTTGCTTTGGAGAAACCATCAGGTCTCTTCACTCCTTTGGAGATTATAAAGCCTTATACATGAGAATTGTCCGCACTTCATTCTGACTGATACTCTGATAGTTCTGCCTTCTTCAGCTCATTCCATGGAGCAGCAACCCAGTCTCCTCCTGCCCCAGAGAAAAGTTGAGGATGTTTCTATCTGCTTTTGCCTCTCTCCAGAGGTGCAGAAGGGCCTACGCTACATCTCCATCACATGCCTCACTTGCAGGATGGTGCTGATATTTAGTTTCAACTCTTATGAGGAGCAATGGGTGGCAGGCTTTCTATTTTAGAGAAACAATTGCCTAACACATCCTTTTGCATGCACTGGGCTGCATGCAGACCCAGGCATTGATTCCTGCCTCCTCAGATCATCTGATTTCTGTTTTCGAGCTTTGCTTTGAAACTGTTGTCACTTAAACTTCTTCTGGTTTTGTTGCAGGCAGAGATTATGACAGGATCAAATTATTCAAGGAACTGAGGATCTCATCAGAAGTTAAAATGCCTTTGCCTTAATCTAGTTGTGCTTTCTGTTAACCCTGGCCATTTTGCACAGATCCAGAGTCAGCTAATGTTCAGCTGTCGTGTCAGGAGTGCTGCCACCTGCCCAGCCCTGGCATCCTGAACTGATGAATGTCATCAATTGCCCCCAGCATAAATGAAAGGGCCACCTCCCAAATGGTTAGCCTGGAAACCAGCTTGTGTATGTTAATGTCATCCTAAAAATGGGCTTTTTAATTAGGTCTTAACTCGAAGCCTGGCCAGGAATAAAAGTTACAAGTTTTAAGCGAAGACCTAGCACTAGCTAAATGTCTGATGCAGCCATAACCATACCTGAATATAAGAAAAGGCAAAATAATGAGTAATATCATCATCATTGCCCAACATTTAAAAGGGTAGCATTTATACTGCTCAGCTATCAGTAAAACTTATTTCAGGGAAGTTGTGATAAGCAGATAGAAACCCTGTTGTAACAGTGCATGAACATATTGGCAGTCTCCCAGAATATTTCCAAATATTTTCACCATGGAAAGGCAGATGGAAAATGCTAACATAAAACAATAGCAGCATATGAACTGTGAAAGCAAACTCTCAGGTCTGTGAAGGTTAGTTGCAGTTATCTTTCCAGGGGTGTAAAGGTTGTAGAGTGTCTAACAGCTCAAAACCTGAAATGGTTTGTTAATTTATTTACTCAGTCATACACACAGCTGAGTTTGGCTACAGCCCAGTTTTCAACTAGAGTGAAATATATATCCTTCTGTATTGGAAATAATGATAACTGTTAGGAAACTCTGGAAATAATGATAAATCCCTGGTCCAGACATAGCTGTGAGATCTGGTTTTATAATTAACTGTATAATTCATTTTGACTCATACAGATTGCTTCATTTCCAGACATAATTTTAAACTGTACAGCAGTATTATTTGCAAGCATTTGCAAATTAGTACTCTGGGTTTTAATTTGCTCGTACAATGCAAAAAATGTACCAGAAATATCTTCACATTGCTTCTCCTGTTCACCCTTTCTATAATCTCGAGAACAGTTCCTCCAGGTGTGAGATAATAAATTTTCAGTCAGTTTTGATCCCACATCTGTATTTATCATATGACTTCCTTTCTTTGGGTGGGACAATTTTTTTGAAAGACAAAGCTACATTCTTTAGTGAAAACTAAACCAAAAATCTTTATTTCATCAGGAATTACACTAATAAATGTATTGTTTCTTATAATTAATCATTTTGTTAATGTTTTTAGCAGGTTTTTAAAATATTGCTAACTAGCAGAAGTGTATTTATGATCTATAAATATTCAAATTTACTCACACAATGTCATTCATAGTGTTAACAACTTTGATATTCTTAGAACTTCCTTTAGCATGATATTTTTCCCTGTTAAAACTCCTTCCAAATACAATACACAGTTTGGGAAGATTATGCTATTTCCCAAAATCTGAAGACTGAATTTTTCCCTGGTTCACATCTTCATGCCTGCAAATGGTGGAAAAACAAACAGATAAATACCAGAAAAAATTGTTCTTTAATGACGAATATTCACCAATGAAAGCAGACTATCCTCTCATGTTTACAGCCAGTCAGTCACATTGTCTAAAGGTACATATGTGACACAGACGTCTTTTTTTCAAGTGTCTATAGCAAACAAAGCTGTTCAAAAACTTAGCATTTGACCTGAATGAGGTTATTCTAACCGGAACCATGCTTTCTCACTGGAAAGAATCAGAATTTTTGCTATATGACTTTTATTTTTAACGATAGTTGGAATTGTATAATTATAGAGAAGGTATATAAGGTTCTGGTTTATAAGCTGTGGCTTTACATTGATTTATAGAATTTTACAAATGTAACCCAGATGAGGATGTGGCCTGATGTCATATTTGTGCTGCCGACAGTAGTGAAGCAGACGCTTGCTTAGGCTCTGTAGCAGTGAAACAGCCGTGCCTCAGACTGATTTTTTGTCAGTGTGCTGGAATGAGAGACTGATTTCTGCTGACAAAGGGCAGGGCAGGTGGCCAGCGGCTATGCTGGGATCAGTGGCCCCACCCCAACCTTCCCACTTCCTGAAGCCGAAAGCCCAACTTCCCCAGCAGCTCCGTCCCACCTCCACCTCTTTCTGGCAGCAATGGCTTTGCCCCGGACCTGGGGACCTGCATTCAGTTTTTTCTTATAGTTCTGTCAGGCATCCCTGCAAATGCTATTGACTGTGACAAAAACTTGGGCTATTGTTTGTTTGAACTGTCTGGTATGCACCTGAATTTAAATGGTTTTGTTTCCTAAATAGCAGCCTTTAAGACAAATACTTGAAACAAATGTTTGAGTGTTGGCTTCATCTTTCTGTCTCTTACCAATGTAAATAAACAGTTTATCTGTGTAGCTAAGGATGCACTGTTACATTTAAAAATAGTTATAGTGAGGTACTTCTACTCTGGAGTGTCTGGGGAGGATAAAAAAGCAAAACTAGTCATATGTTTTAGGCATTTATAATTGTACATGCACTTAATTGCTGTTGTGACTGTTCCATTTTTCCCACTTGCACACACTGATGGGCCCATCACTCTGACTCTGGCTGCTCAGTGGAGAGAAGAAAGAATAAAAAGCATCTGCCCTATATTTTAAATTTTATTCAAAGATGTTTCTTATCAGTGATGCAGGAAGAAGTTGGAACTTAAGAAGGAAGCAGCTCTTCTCTGTCTGCACTGCTTGCCCAAGGGGATGTTGAAGAGCTCCTGACATACTTTAAATGAAGGGGAGGTGTAGTAATCCCCAAATACTGTTTGATTTACTTTCCCTAATAAAGTAAGCTCTCCTTCACATCTTAGCATACTGACTACTGCATGGACCCTAACCAGCCTTTACATTATTGTTTTCTGTGTTCCAGCAGTTAGTTAAAATGTCAAAGACCAATTTAGGTTTAAAAAATATGTTATTTTAAGGACTAGTAACTTCTACTCTTGTCATTAAGACAGGGTCATTTCATACTGTGTCCTATTTTGTCTCATATTACAGGTCTTCTTTTACCTAGCTTCCAACAAAAAGAAAATCTACTTCAGGTTTAGGTGGGATGCATTTAATTTAAATGATGGCACCTCACTGTTCAATTCTGAAGGTTCTAGTTCAAACCTAATGTATTGGCCAAGGTGGCCACTGTCCCAGCATGGGAAGATGTTGCTTCCCTCCCAGGACTAGTGGTTCTGGGACCAATCTCTTGACCATTTGCAGATTGGATGTGATCAGCAGAACATGAAGACATTTTTACCATCACCATTTATTTGTAGACATGGAGTAAGCACCTCCGTAAGACAAATACAGTTGCAACATGTCCATTGGCATCTTAGCAGGCATCCAGCCTAGGGATTCTGAATGCTATGTTGGTGCTTTACATATTCAGTAAATTTGCCTACTCCCATACGTGGGATGGACATATGCAAAATTCATACTTTGACATCTCTGACAGAGGTGCAGTTCTGCCCATATGGATGACAACATCTGCACATGATATAAAGTACATGTTTCTTCCTTGCCCTGTGTGGAACTGAAGACAGTCTGAAGTGGTTCAGCTGAAGTTTTAATACCTTTGCTTTTATTTTCCAAAGCCTCAGTAGGACAGACAGCTCTGTTTAACTCATTTCCTATTTCAATTTGAATCAAATTCTATTTCTCTGTTACTCTCCTAGGGGGTTGCATTTTTAATTGTTTAAAATTAACATCTAAATTAGCATGAGCTTTTCCATGAAACCCAACAGGAGTAATGTTAGACCATACTGAACATTGAAGAAAACTAGTTTTTCTAGCAAATGTGTAAGGAGGAACTTGCTTACCTACTGCACTGTCATAGGTAAGTTAAACTGATACGAGCTGATAGTCTTCTGAATTTAAAGCTTTTATCAGTGTAAGTCCCTTTGTGAATGGACTGATCTTATATGAAGATATAGTCTTTTTCTGTTTATTCAATATCACTTCCAAAATATGTAGTCCAAAGAAATTCAAAAATATTCATTCATATTTGGAAGAACAGTGTCCAAATGGAAAGTCATACAGACACCAATATTAGTAGCTAAATTCTTCCCTGGAAAACAAAAAAAACCCCAACAACATGCATCTTTCATGACTTCGAAGCATGTATTAAAATATTAATGGATAAGATTAAAATGTGTAAGTTTTCATGCTCTACAAATACAATTTTTGACAAATTTTATAGGTTGTATCTTTAGCAGAAATCTGTAAGCAATTTTACATATATTCCTTCAAGAGCAAGAAAGCATTTCCATAGTAAGTTTTCACATATCTTTATGGACAGTGTTAGTTCATTGCTGGTGTAATCTAATAATAACAGAGCAAACAGCAACTGAGATGAAAGACTTGAAATAAAATCTAAGCTTGTAACAGCCATTGAATCAGAGGCTTCATATTCCTTTCTTCTGTGGCCATGAAATGATCCTGGAAACTCACAGGCTTGAGCTTTTGCCTTTATTCTTGAATCAAAAATTGGGCGTTATAAGACACCTCTCCTAGAGTGCCTTGCGCCCTACAAACTTCACTAATAAAAAAATGAACAAATCATTTTTGTATCAAATAGCAGATTAAGTAATTAATGTGTAAGAGATAGTATTAACTTCATATTCAAAATCCTGTTGTCAGAATAGACAGAGCCAAACAATTCCATGACCTTTCTGGCTTCAGACATGTATCAGTAGCACTGGACAACAGTATGACTTGTTCTGGTTCTTGAAAATTACGTCTCAAAAGAACAAGATTGAGCAAAAATGACAGTACTCATGAACTGTGATACAAGCATTTGGTTTTTCTGATCTCCTTTATTGTTTTAAATTAGCAGTCCAAATCAGATGAAATTTGTTTTCCTGTAGGTTGCTCTTTCTCTCTCTTTCTGGTACTGAGGGAGTCAAATTGTCCAGCTCTAGAACTGTTAATAGTTAAAGCTAAATAAATTACAGTCAATTTATCCACCTTTATTTTTTATCATCATTGGAAAGGTCTCCAAAGTAAAGAAAGGTAGATATTCAGAATTCAGGTTTCATATCTGTGGGCATTTTGGACTTTTTTGGTCATGTCTGTATTAATGAATAATTCCTTTTTCAGGCTGTGGTAAACTTCTCTCATTTTACTGGAGGAATAAGTGTGGAAACAAAAAATAGAAGGCAGGATAAAATTAACTGAAATGTCTCAAGGAGTTGGAATTTTATAAGTCATCATGGAGAAGATGAATTGGTAGGCAAAGGGCAGGTGAGGTGGTCAAAGGTGAATATAAATAAAGGGGATGGTTACACAATTTATCATGTGGCTATCGCCTATACATACACGATATCTGTCCATCCATCTTGTCCTAGGATCTGGCTCACTGGTTGTATATCCAGAAAGATAGGATGAATCAAAGGAAAAGACATAAGCTTGTAAATAGGTGTCTACTCTTTCTTATGCTAATCTTCTCCTCGGTCTCAATCGGTATCTACTCTGAGTAACAGGATAACTACATAATAACTTTTAGCTACTATCATGCTTAGAAATCACTAAAGCCAGTCAGCTCATTAGGCTGAAATCTTTTAAGACAACAGTTCAGTTTAGAAAGACTAACACTGAAAAATCTCTAAGAATGAGCTCAATTATACAGGAGGAGCTAATACTGAGCTGATTTGGGGACTGTAGTCTTTTCTAAGATTGATAAAACTTTGCTTCAGAGACAGGTAAATTTTTATGCTCTCCTTCTCGTAGTTTGGATTTGAAATGTTATTTAGTAATTGTCTATCAACAGAACTCTCTTTAATAAAGAAACCCTACCAGGATATCAAAATCTCAGAAATCTTCACAAGTATCTGAAGAATATTGAGTTCTAATTAATGCAAACAATCATTTCCTTGTTTCTTTAATAGCCAATTACTTGAATTAACATAATTTCAAGTTTAAAAGTATTTAAATTAAAATTTATTTTTTTAATTTTTAGAATTAAAAAACTTTCATTTTCAAAGGAACAAAACAGAACATTTCACCATTACTATTGTTCTTTAGTTCCAAATTCAAAGAAACAGTACATTTCCAGTAAATTTTACATGTATCCTTAAGCAAAAGCTGACTTTGTAATTAAAAAATGCAAATACATATAGTTGTGATCCACGCTGAGAATATGCTTATTGATTTGCATGAATTTTTGGTAAAGTACAGTAGAATCAAAAATCTAAATATTTAATTTTGGTCTATTTCTTTCTTACTGTGGAGCTGTTATATATAAATGAAATCAGAATGAATTAGGTGAACATTTGAAAGAGTTAGCAACCTGACCTCTACAGGATAAAGCACAAAGAACCAAGAAAGATGATGAAACTATGCTGCCGGCAGACTGTACTTCACTCAGTTACTCTATTACTGTCCAGAACAAGAAATGGTTTATCAGTAATTTTTGCAGGGATTTCAGTACTTCCTGATGTGAGAGAGTCAAAACATCTTTCATACGCAATCATAGTTTCATACTCCCTTGTCTAGCTGATACTGGGAAGTGGTTCATAAAAGGCTTTTGCTTAGTAATAAGACATTATAATATTGCTTCAAGAACAAGGTTCTTTGTGAAACATGTTCTGCTTTCAAAACTTTGGGCTGGAATTTTCAAAGACTGAGATCCTGTCTCTGGGAACTGAGCACAAAGTTCCCATAGGCTGATTCCCCAAAAGCTAATCTAGGAATAACTGTCTATCTGCATAACCCATCTGATCCCAGGTCATGTAGGGAGCTTGCAGGAATTCTTTATAAATTGCCCAGATATACCTTCTGAACACATTACTCTCGGGCTCCTGGTGTGGTGAAGGTAAGGAAGACTACGTTTTCTCTGGAGAATGCCTAATGCCACACGAGGACCTGAAGTCTGTTTTAATTGTTTAGAAAGAGAAGAATATTGGGACTGAGCAGAGTCACAGACCACCTCTTGTAGATGAGTCCAGGTGTTCAGCTTCCTTGGAAAAATCTACCCACAGCTTGAGATAAACATTTAGATGTAAGTCTGTTGGGGCAATTTGCATGCTCCCACTTACTGGAGTAAAAAAGAGCACCCATTTTCAACTTATTTGTGGAATCATTCCAGTTCAGAAAAAGATAAGAGAACATATGAAAAATATGGTAGACTTTATATAGTCTTACATTACAGGAACTTCTTTCCCCTATGAGGTAGTATTATTTCATAACAAAAGATGGGAAATCAAAGATCAATTCATTTATACTGACCAGTTTCAAACACAGTAGTTGACAGGCCCTGACAGTGACTGCTAGTTATCCTCAGTTTAACTATGTTCTTAAAGGGGAATCGCTTTAGATTTCTTAGTCAATCCCTTTTGTTATGTTGTGTGTATCATGAGAGGAGCAAGCAAGGGGTGAGAGATGGTCATTTACAAAGTGATTCTAACTTGCAAGTCTTTCTAGTCCAAAACATCCTAAGATTTACTTAATATGACTTTGTGCACCTTTAAATACTTAAATTGTCATTTTAAGGTTTTGTGGTTTTACATACATAGCTGTTTCGTTTCTTATCCTTTTCTTTAGTATGGCTTTAATGAATGGATTATGATGGTCAGTTTGTAATGCCATGAATGAAAGATTTAGGACCGCTAATCTTAAGAACACTGCTTGGCGCCAGTAGACAAACAATGCACTCCCCAAGTTGTTATCTCAGCCAAACCGAGCTTTCACTTCTTACCTGCTTTCAAAGACTGTCAGTTCACTCATATAGTCCAGTAAGTGGTAGGCACAATCTTCTCAAGAAAGTATTTTGTATTTCCTGGTTTTTTGGGGAGTTTATAATACATTTATCTATGTTGTACCAAAGCTGAACTGAAATGTTTCAATTTGCAAAACTTGAGATACTTTGAAAAATTACCTACTTTTATCTAGGTTTTGCAATAAAACACAGCATTTTTTTGATATTAATTTTATTTAATATAAATAATTTCATTTCCTTTCTTTTAAATTACTGTATTATGGCTTTATTTTGTAGTATTAACTCCTCAGAAACTTTATTGTTTATTTGGGAGTATCTTTTACCAAAAAAAAATTGACTCAATACACAGCAATGACGTAAGGTGAATATATGTTCTCAGTTATAAAGATTCCTCACTCTCTTACATACCTGCAACAGAACACACACCTTGTAACAAATACGTAGCACAATAAATGTTGTTCTCTTATCTCATAAGCTGCCAAAAGAGTCACACAATGAAACCAAGTGATTGAAGGTACAGCAGTGCTCCTCAGATGATCAGACCCTTAAAACATAAAATATCATTTTTCTTAAATGGTTTTGTGAAAATTCATTGAATACTCATGCGGTTTAATGATTTCTCTTGCAAACATGTACATTGAAGGGGGAACAATGACATTGCTGAACGCATGCTTAAGCAAAAGGAGAGGGTATTTAGTACTGGAAAAGGTAACTAAAAATGAAAACTCCGTTTCTTTGATGGGAAAACTGAAACAGCACCTGACTAAATGTAGAACATTGCATTTTATTTTTACATTAATATTTATGTCAACGGTGTTAAGTGAATAAAAAATATCCTACAAAACAATTCAAAACTTTGACTTATGAAAATTGGAGACTTCCTTAACCAGAATCTTGTAATGCTTTTCCTGTTGGTTATTATAAACTCCAGGATGATCAAAAATTGGGTAATAAAACTGCCATATAATATTTCTGAAAATTCAGAGGGAAAACAAACAGTCTTATTTTATTATTTCTGTGGAAAATGGCTACAATTAAAATTTTAAAAATGCTTCACAGCTGTATTTTAAAATAATAACAGAAACTTTAGTAAATAAAAAAAGAAGAGATCAGGAAACTTATTTGGAACCTTTACTGAGAGTCTCATTATGTATTTTAGTCTTAAATTATTTGTAAATTACATTAGTCTGAAAATCACAGGAGGACTGCAGATAAAGTGCCCAAGTACAAATAAACCCATTTTACCTTAAAATGCATTGATCATAATTTTGCATAATCAGTCAGATCCAGTTTAAGTCCACAGAATTGACAGAAAGAAGAAGAGAAGGGTTTGGCACATACATATTTACAGGGTCAATAGTTCATGGCATGTATAGATACATGCAAGGTATATCCTAATCAAACTAAGTTACTTTATCCTTCCTGTTCTCCTCCACTGCAGAACACATGCTCATGTTCTGCATCCTTTCTGCTTCTCATAGTGAACAGTTGTTATGATTTAAGGCCATCCTATGAGCTGCTACTTAGACCTTTTCAGATTTTAAAGTAGAAGCGGAGGTATTTATTTCAGACTGATACCTCTGCCACTCTAATACTTGGTATTTGTACTGAAACGGTATCAAAGTAAACATATTGCCATGGATATTTATTAATTTGAAATAGAAAACTCTCAAAAAATATTTCCAGACAAAAAAAGGACCCAAATCACTATATAAAAACAAAATTTGATACACAGTCTAAAGATAACATTTATTTAAATTATACTGGGACTAGAGGAATTACATCTGGGTTATTGTAAAATTTAATTATGATTCAATTTCTTTATGCAAACCTGCATAATGAATACATAGATAAGGCTGAATCAAGAAATATGTACATAAATTGAGGCTAAATTGTAAAACCTTTTTTCTAATGTTAAGGTTTTTCACAACTGGCTCAAGACAGCCCTGTCTGAGCAGGGGGATTGGACCAGACGACCTCCAGAAGTCTCTTCTGATCTTAGCCATTCTGTGAATCTATGATTCTGTGAAATCCTTTGAGTGGTTTTTTTCATTTGTTTTGGTTGGTTTGTTTGTTTGTTTGTTTTAATATA